>NW_008360329.1:1186402-1193988 GCF_000622305.1 Nannospalax galili
GGGGCAGGAGAGATAGCACGGCAGTTAAAAGCCTGAGGTCAGTTCCCATCACTCACATAGGGCAGGTCACAGTCACCTGTAACTCTAGCTCCAAAATCTCTCTCACACACACCACATGCACGCACGCACGCACACACACACACAAAAATTAGTAACAATAATAGATTTCTGGAGCAGTAGAAAAAGTCCTACATTATTACCTATGAAAAAAATACAAAAATACAAAATCCTCATTCACTGAGAATTTGCCATATTGCTCTGTAAAAGTTGGAGACTGTCCAAGCCATAGGTCTCTGTTTAAGAACCATTCTACCTGTACATCAGAGGAGAAAGTGCCTGTGTGCTATGTTGATAGTCACTGTAAACAAATATTTATACAGTTGAGATCAGAGATAGAAAATGTCAGTTCCAAATCCACCCATGATGGCACATATACGAGACAGATGACAAAGTCTGGCTCAGGTTATAAAGGCTTGTGAAATACTTGAATCATATTTTGCAACCCTTGAAAGAATTCAAGCTGGAGATTAGCAGAGACCAGACTCTGTTCTGTCTATAATCCCTTTTATCTGTCTTCTCACCAACAAAATGAAAACCTTAAAGGCCAACTGACAAATAGAGTGTGAAGGACCTTCTACTGCATTTAAGAAAAAAATGAGACTGTGGTGTGTTGAAAATGGGTAAGTACACTACTATTGTTGCTGTTGTTGTCAGTTGTAGATATATGAAATCAACCCCTAATGGCAATATTCTGCTGGATATGTTAATAGAAATGGATGTAACATTCAGTAAATTAAGGGCTTTAAAGATATGCTGTAAGCATAGAATAAAAACATGTGCACAGAAGGTAAATTAGTGTGGAAACAAATGCCTGCATTACCCACAAGTTTATTAAAGTCCTGACAATTGGATCCATTAATGTGGATGATTATTTACGGGCAGTGCTTAGGAAAATAAAATGGGAAATTCAATTAGAAAAGAGAGAGTGGGTGGCAGTGTGGTGTGAAGTTGAAGAGGATTCTGTTTAGGTGAGACATGGCTGCTGTAGGACATGTGCCAGTGACAAATCAAGTTTGGTTTTGATTTAACAGGCTTTTCTCAAGAGAGACAAAGAACATATTAGTTAATAAGACCATCAAGTCAATAGGATAGATCAAACAGGTGTTGAAAATTCCTCTTCCTTTCAATCCAATCACAAACCAAAATGTATCAAAGAATAAAAATAAATGAACAGATGATTAACGGACCAACTTAGAAAAGATATGGGATGGTGGGTAGTCTAGAAACTAGAATTTAAGGACAAAATCATATTCAACATTAAAAGCAAATCATAGACACTCATTGGAGCATTATTTGTTGTTATTATTATTATTAATGAGGACTATGTTTCACTATCATTGATGTGTCATGAAGAACAAAATCTATACTGGGAGATAACAGAATAATAACTTCAGAGTACTGCAGATGTACATCTACCCAAATTAAAATTGTGTATCTGCTTAAAATGTATTCAAGATTAAGCAAATAAAGACATTCTTTCATTCAGAGAGTGGCAAAAAAGAATCATCACACACAACTTTAATGACAAAGATTGACAACTTCAGCCACTAATGTTACCTGGGAGAGGATTAAAACTATTTAGATACTTGAAACAATACCAAGATATGTTTTTTTACTTTATCTGAGTAGTAATTTTAAAAAATGAGAGATTTTACACGTCACACATGCTTTGGTCAGGATTGGGGACCACTGTATAAACAATATACAGTAAGAAAAAAAACCCCACAAGGTGGCCTTAATTAGACTGGACAGTCATCAGAAGGAAAAGAGCAACTTGGGGTAGCATTCAGTAGCAATAGAGTATAAAATAATAATGCTAAATAGGTAGTGGGCAAAACCAAGTAGAATTACAATATTAAAAACACCAGATAAGAATTTAAATTTCAACTTTCCTGGGCCCTGTGTATGGTTTAGGAGGAAGGTATGTAAATGATTAGTTTTAGACTTTATAAAACCAGGAATATTCTGTTACTTAGACAGTTGATGTTACCTATTTGATTTATAGAGAAAGTGGATCATAAATAGATATTAAGTTCTCATTGTCAGAAAAAGAATGAAATCGTGATTAAACAAGTTTAAAGCACTAAACAGAAAAATGAAGCAAACCAATATATATCAATAATCAATATATTTATTCTGATTCATTTTAATACATTTTCCATATATCGCTCAGAATTATATTCTTGGCATGATGGTAAGTACAGGAATATTAATCATTCGAAGAAATTGAAGGCTGCCGGGTATGGCGGTGCATGCCTTTAATCCCAGCTCTTGAGAAGCAGAGGCAAATGAATCTCTGTGAGATCAAAACCAGCCTGGTCTACATACATAGTGAGTCCAGGCCAGCTGTGGCTACATGGAGATTTTGCCCTCCCCCCCCGAAAAAATTGAAATATTGAAATAAAAATGAATGAATTGGACACATTCAGACTTTTATAATAGCTTCTTAAGAACAAGGAGAATGAGAGCAAGCATGCAATATTGACCTCCTAGGACGAGGGACATGTGTGTACGTGCAAACACCTGTGCACTTGCACTTGTACACAACACTTCCATAATAAAGGAACATAGAAACAGAGTTTGGGAGAGTGATTTTGTTAATGGGGTATGGAGATATGACCTTCTTATTTTGCTTCTTATTCTAAAATAGAGAGTAATCTTCCTTTCTGTAACTGACTTGTTTGCTGTAAATTGTCAACAACCACACTGAAGCGAATAACAAGCTGTCATTCACTGTAGCTCTTCAGTCTCTGATTTTCCTCAGTGCTTTTTCAGACCATTATTCAGTAATCACATGACTTCAAGCAGTATGATCATATACCAAGAAATCATAACTATCTCTTCAGTACCTGTATCATGCCATGATCACACCTTCCTATTTATACACATTTTTTCAGTTAGAATCTATGAATGGTAATGGGTTGCTATGGTTTATTTAATGAGCCAATTGATTATTTTTACATCTTTAACTGAGGTGACGTCATGATACAATTAACTTGAAAAATCTTAGTTTTGTATTTCAAAATGTTGCACGCTTGGTACCATACTTAATATGTTAAAAACATTTGTAGAATAAATAAAATGAATTCTACTCATCTTAACATAAAATATACTTTATAATTTTCATCATAAAATAGCATTTGTATTTTTAGCCTTCCCAAAATCAATGCTGCCTTAACAAAACCAAAATAATGATTTTAAAATTATCTTTAAACTTATGAGATTCAATGTTGGAGTGAACAAATTCTTCACCATAATTTAGTTACCAGGGAAGAGAAAAATAATAGAGGGTTATTTCAAGACAATTTGAAGATTAAAAATTAAAATCAAGGTCTATAGTGAAAGAAATAAGTTTTACTACGAAGTGAAACAAAGTATCACAATTTTAAAATATCTTCTGCAGGTATAAATATACAATGAATTCTACTACCTGTTATTTCACTATTTTTTAACTTGCTTTTTTGTTTGTTTTAAATTTTATTATTTTTGAGATTTTCATACAATATAATTTGATGTGATTTAGATCCCCTCCTCTATCCACACCCCCACACTGCCCCATCCAATTTGATGTACATATATATTTAATGTATATACATTTAATATATATGTATAAATAAAATCAAAACCTAAAGATTCTGATTTTTGTCCCCAAATGTCCTTCAGTGAGGGTCAAAATGGGCTATGAATCAGATCAGAGAGCTCTCGAAAGAACAAATAAAAATGACTAAGAAACACCTCTAAATGTGTTCAACATCCTTAGTAAATAGTGAAATGCATATCAAAACTACGTTAAGAATTCATCTAACCTCAATCAGAATGGCTAAGATTAAGGGAAATAATGACATCAAATTCTGGCATGGATGGGAGAAAGGGAAACCCACTGTTGGTGGGACTGAAAACTGGTACAACCACTGCAATAATCAGTATGAAGAACTCTTAAAATACTGAAAATAAATCTACCATATGATCTGGTTATACCACTCCTCGGTATATACCCAAAGGACTCATCTCACTACAGAGATAATTGTACATCCACATTTGTTGCTGTTCTTTTCATAATAGCTAAGAAATTAAAGGAACCTAAATGTCCCTCAGTTGATTAATGGATAAAAATGTAGTAAATTTACACAATGAAGTTCTTTTCAGTGGTATAGAAAAATGAAATTTGCACATAAATGGATGGAATTAGAAGCTGTTATATTAAATGAAGTGACAGAGACTCAGAAAAAGAAACGATGTGTTTTCTCTCCTTTGTGAACCTTAGCTCCGACTCTCTAGGTGTGAGTGTATACACCCTGATGTAACTGCAGGAGCCAGGAAAGTGGAAAAGAATCATGGGGATCAGAGGGAAGAAGAAGCTCCAGAGAGGGAGATATGCAAAGCCAGGTGTTATTAAGAGGGAAATTGTGAGAAAGAAGAGTACTTTAAGTTGCTTTAATTGGGCATTACAACAGATTTCTAAGAAATCGTGTGTGATTCAAAATTATTTTTAATTTTAAAAATGATAAGATTTTTAGAAAATATGTTAAAATGGTGCATATAAAGGCTTTATGATACATAAATTTAGTCTTTGGTGTTGAAAGCCTGCAAATTACTCATATAAATATAGATTATCACCAAATTTTAAATAAGCGATAATTTAAAAATATTTTATTATTTTTATTACTTTATGTGTATGAGTGTATTGCCTACATGTATGTGAGTGCACCCATGTCGTGCAATGCTGCGGAGGTCAGAAAAGGGCTTTGGATTCCCCTGGAACTGGAGTTAAAGACGGTTTGCAGCTGCCATATGGGAACTGGGACTCGAACCTGGGTCCTTTGCAAGAGCAGTCAGTGCTCTTACCCGCTGAGCCATCTCTCCAGCACCACAAGTGAAAATTTTATATAATATAGCCAATCATATAGATTTTTAAATTGTCTTCTGAAAAGTAAGCAATAGTAAAGATGAAAAATTCAAGGAAACATGTTTATGCATTTTGACAATTATGCAAGAAAAATAATTTTTATTTTCTGTGTTTTTTTCAGATCTCTTTGCTTTCTAAGAATGATTCCAAGTTTGTGTACACAGATGTCCTTCAGTGTGCGTTGATCCACTGGAGTCTCTTCAGCCTGTCTAGTATCACTCCCTTAAAGATCAACCCTCTCACAAAGTTGGTTTGATAGATCTTAACATGTGACAAAATGTATTAAGTCCTGTGTGCAGGCAATGAGAGGGTGCAGATGGTGGGGGCTAAATATGATTAAGATATATTGTATGAAATCCACAAAAATCCATTAAAATTTATTTTTGAAAAGAATGAGTCCATCAAAATACTGGAGAAATATCCTTAGGAAACAATGGATGGCATTAGAATGGAGACCTATACACTGTCTTAATGAGGAAAAAAAAATGTTTTATATATAGTCGTTCAAGATGCACCCAAGGATGCTCCTAATATAGAATTTTGGGAATAATAGACAGTAGGGTCCTTGTGGCAATTCCTTTGATTACTCACCCATTCCATTGGATGTAGTCCTTAGAATTTAAAGATTACATTTTTTCCTCTGTTGACTACATGGAAATTATATGTTAAGCACTAGGGAGCAAACATGAATCAATGCTAATTTAGTTTAAGATGTAGTCAAGCTGGCAGTGAGAAGCCAAAGTACAAATAATTTAATGCAGAAATAGAGACTAAAGTCTTACCGAGTTAACAGGATAAGTCCTGATGCAATCATCTAGTGTAATAGAATAATTTCATTATCCAGTAGATGAATTTGTAGTTAAATAGGTACACATTTTTTCTTAAGATCCATTAAAATTATAACTTACTGCAATAATAAAAATTCATGGGATGGAAGCTAGAGAAGGAAATATTTCAGTCGATTGTTCTATTCAAGGATCAAGATTATCAAATCAGGGGAACAACACAGGAAAAGAAATAAACAAGAGTGCAGATTAAAAATTAATGTTCTATTATTTCTACAATCAATCCATCTTAGAAGCACCCATTCATGTTATATTTTTTCTTCCAGATTTGAAATTAAATGTTAAATATATTAAGATTGTATGATCAAAATACAATGCATGAAGTTCTCAAAGAATAATAAAATAGGTCTTTTAAAAAATTACAGAAGCATTAATAATTGTATTCATACAGAAATTGGGTTAGCACCTTAGATCTGTTTGTTGTAAACAAAATAGGTAGAACCATCTAAGTCATTAATTATTCTTTGTCACCAAGGTGGACAGAAGTTTTATTATGTACAGGTCAATCGTAGGCCAGAGGCTATTTATTATTTTCATCAATGACTTGGATGATAGAAAAGTCTGTGAACTTGGTAATTTACAGCTCTCTTTCATTGGAAAGCCTGATTAACACTTTGAATGTCAAGATCAAATTCAGGATGACCACTGTATGACCTCAACAAATTTGAGAAGTGATTTTATGCTATGAAATTCAATAAAAAACTATGTCTGATATACTCTTTAAGGAAATTGGGAAGGAAGTGAAAATTATAATGTAGGTTGATACTATGGTTTTACAAATAAGTATGCAACTGCATGTTCATATCATATAATAGCAAAAATAATACTGAGTTGGTTTGACAGAATTAAACAACAGCTTTTTTTTTTCTATTTCCCTCTCTTGCTCTCTTACCTTGGTGTGGTTTCATTTTTTCCCTTTACCCTCTTGCCCTTTTACCTCTTTCTCACTCTGGTTCTCCTCTCTCTTTCTCTCTCTCTCCCCCGCATGGGATAGGGTATTGAATTTAGGTCCATGCATGTTAAGCAACCACCACTCTAACACTGGGTTGCAACTTCAGTCTGAAATGTTCTTTATATATGATAATCATATATATTTCTTTATGGTTATCCCTGGTATTTTGTTAGAGTGATGTGAAGCTGACTCCCAGAACTCCCCAGGACCATGGATGCTGGAGTTTCGTTGTTTGTCGTGATGCCTACTGTCCATATTATAGTGTCTGAGGTGTAGAAAGGAAGCGATCAAAGTTTGCCAAAGAATGTGCTAATGCTGTCAGCCCTCAACACTAAAATGAAACAACCTGTGCCCCCGTCCCCATGCTAAAGTTCTATATTTCCAAGAACCTGGCGTGAGGGAGGGAGGGAGGGCTGCAGAGACCGACCCTGCACTCACAGCCACCAAAGTGGGAGAAACTGCACTCAACGCCCTCTTCTCTTGGCTTTGTGTCTCATTTGTGGAAGGGAGAGGTAAGGTAATTTAAACACTGTGATGGTAGGAAATTGATAGGACCCCGAACAACGTCCCCCCAACAGCTCTAAAACCAGCCACACTCGGACCTTCGCTCTGAATGTCTGGAATAATGCAGTCTGTTTCCTTTGTGTTTTGTATATTTAAATGATAAGTCATAGCAATTGGTTGGTTAAAAAAATTAACCAGGTCATTTATTAATCACAAATAACTGTACAGTTTCTGCTCTTTCATGTGTTGCTGATGAGCAGTTTAGGCCTACTAAATGATAAGAGCTATGACAATTAGGTTTATCATAAGTGTTCTTTTA
>NW_008360329.1:1194701-1206216 GCF_000622305.1 Nannospalax galili
TTATTTTAATGGGAATAGTTCCAGTTTTTCTCCATTTAGAATGATATTGGCTGTGGGTTTGTTGTATATAGCTTTAATTATAATGAGGTATGTTCCCTCTAGTCCAATTCCCTCTAGGATTTTTGTCCCCGACCGCTTTCCGTCTCGCCGGCAAGAACGACGCGGGAGGACAAGTCAGGATCCTTCTGCAGCAGTTTATTTGAAGACTGAAGACCAAAGACGCCGAGAAGTGGGAGAGCTGTTGCTTATATATGCCCCAAAGGTCCCATTTATGATGTATAAGAAGCGGATTGGTTGCTGGAGATCATAAGAAGCGGATTGGTTGCTGGAGATCACGCCACGGGAGGAGGCGGGGGAAAGCAGGCTCTTGTGCACGCCCCTTATGGGTGTGGCAGGATGTTTACTTTTAAGAAGGTCCGGATACCGGCGCCATCTTGTAATGGCGGCGGAGGCTGTGGCTCTCCACATATATATATATATATATATATATCACATACACATGTGGATAAAATCAAGTATAATTCTAAGATATAAGATCTACTAACCAAGCCCAATACAAGATGGAACCTATAGCTAACATTTGTATCACACAGAAGAACCTGAGGCTAGACAGGTTACAGGCCATAGACAAAAACCTGCTGCTATTCTGCTAAATAGATACAGCATTAAACTGACTCCTGATGAATTATTGTTGTACCATAGATTAATGCATCTCTCAACTCTCACCAGAGAAGTTTGCTTGTGTAGCAGATGGTGAATAGCACCGAATCCCATAATTGGACAATATGCAGAGAATAAGAGGCTGTAGAAGGCTCATCCCTGAATAGGACACCTATAACAATCTTCTGTCTCCCAAGTATCAGGGATCATTGCAGTAGGGGTAATAGGACAACTGTAAGATACAGATGCAATGGATGACCACTTGGACCAGAGTTTTCCAGACAGTTGGTCAATTACTCATTTAAAGCCATAGCAATGGTGAGAGTGTGCACAAGTTCCAACTAAACTAAAGACAGACAAAATCTAAGCACAGAATTGGGGAAGTGTGTGAGAAATGCCATCCCTATTAGAAAAACTGTTGGTAATCTGTTGCGGGTTCTCCTCAGGCCAGCTGTGAAGACCCTAACCTGGATCGGGTCCCCTACCGATTGCGGGGCAAGAAGGGCAGAGTCATGACTCACGGACCCTAGGAGTCAGGTAGAAGCAAGCACTAGGTGAGGTGCTGCAGGCTCGTTTAATGCAGGAGGGGGCAGGCCTTATATTTCCCTTTTCTTTGCCCCCAACTCCTTTTAGTCAGCATATCGTATTCTGATTGGTCCGTGCCACACAATCTGTCAGCAGTCACTGGGCTCACGAGCAGGGTATGGAGGCATGGGCTCCTTTTGGTGGGCTATTTGCGGGCCAAGAAGTGAAGCGAATTCTCGCTGAATCCCAGGGCTCTGGGTCCGCACCATCTTTGGAGGCCTCCTGCTACATTTCCACCCTTTTTCTTTAAAAATGACTGTCCAGTGAGAGTCTGTAGGCAGCTCCACTGTGGGATGAACCCAGGATCATGGACTGTGCCTGTCTTAGGTTGTCCTTTTCGGGCATGAATCTTACCTGTCATTGGAGCATGGGCGTACACGTCCATGTCCTGGCTTAGGTTGATTCAGCCCAACAGGAGCTTACCCATCATTGACTACTAGCCCTCCAAGGGGTATCATCCTGAGGGATCAGTTGAGGTGGGGAATTATCTGCAGGAGGCCTTATACATTTGTGCAAGCCAAGTCTGTCAGGCTGCTTAGGGTGGGTTGAAATCATCTTCGTGTATTGCTCTGAGGGCCTGATACACCGAGTGAATGAATTTTTCTGACTGTGGGAATGAAGAACAAGCCATTTAAGAAGTAGTGGGCCTGGCCAGTATTTCCAATGAGGGAATTTAAGGGATTCAGTTTCTGATATAATGGTGACATTAGCCCTTGTGTCTACTAGGCCCTTTATGGCAGTCCCATCTAGGAACAGGGTCATTAGTGGGGAGTGGTTGAGGATTGGGAGAGTCCATAACATCTGTCTCATTTCCCCTCTTGTGGATGGGGCTGAGGGGCACCCTGGGTGGAGTTTAAAGGAGCCAAGTCTGCTTGAGGCTGTGACCTACAGTCTTTAGCCCAATGGAACCCTCTTTTGCACTTGGGGCAGCAAGTCTTGAGGTGGGCTGCACCTCTTGTGCAGTGGCTCCAAAGTGGCCAAGCCCCCCACAGTTCCAGACAAAAGATTCTTCAAGGAGATGGTCAAAGCCTCAATAGGGCCTGCCCTAGGGTCTAAGTCTCTAGTAGCAAGTACCCATTTGTGAATGTTATCATTGCAGACAGGTGTGATAGCATTCCGAGTAGGGATGTTTAGTCCCTCCCAAGTTAATTGTTTGATAAGCAACTCTCGGGTGTGTCCAGACTCCACCCTCCGCTCTACTACCTTGGTGACATGGGTAAGGAAGTCTGTGAAGGGCTCCCCTGACTGTTGAATCAAATTACAGAAAAAAACTTGTGGGTCACAGGGAGAGCAACATTTAAGGGCCTTAAAGGCCAAGTCAGAAACTTGTTGAAAATAGGCATGGAGGCCAATGGCAGACTGGGAGATGGGGTCAGTATATTGTCTATGTGCCATGAGCATGTCCAACGTAATGTTGAGACCATATTGGTGATTTAGGCGTACCTGGTTTTCAGCCTCATCGTCATAGGCTATGCGCCAGTTTAGAAAGACTGAGGGTTCTAAGACTGCCTTTAGTAAACTATACCAATCATGGTGGGTTTGTAAATGTAAGGACCACTGGCGAAGAATCTGTTTGAAATATGGGGAGTCAGGGCCCAATTGCCCAGTTGCCTTGCAGATAAGAATGAGGTCAGCAAATGGGGTGGGCAGCCATGGACGCTGCGCCACATCGGGGCCAATGTTAACCAGAAATGCAGACAAAGGCAGGTGAGGCTTTAAGGAGGGTGGTCTAGGAGGGAGGGGCACGTTAGCAGGGGAAGAGGCAGGATGGTTACTAGGGGGGAGAGAGTAACTCCTTCCATTGGTAATGGGGCAGGGGAATTTCTGGGCATGGTAGCTTTAGGAGAGTATCCTGAGATATAGGCAAAGGAGTTCCTTCCTTATTGGAAGTGGGCGCAGAGGCTGCATCCACCTCTGGGTCTGGGAGGTCAGGGGTCAAGGTAATAGACAGATCTACACTAGATTGCTCCTGGTAGTGTTTGTTGTGGGCCAAGATGACTTTCTCAGGAGATGAGGATTTAAGGCTAGCAATGAAGGCTAGGAGGATCGGTCGAACGATGTGGGGGGAGTGATCCCTGACCTGACCTCCCTTTTTTGGGCCAGGAAGAGGACCTGCATTCATGTGTCAGGGTTCCACATGTTTTCAGGGTAGACTCACGGAGCCAAATTAGTGGCTTCATCCCAAAAGTATTCGATTTCTTTTAGTGTCACTTTCACCATCTGGTTTTAAGGAGCACCTTGAATGCTGCCATTTGTGGTTCCCTGCATTGTGGTGGTAAATTGCCCATTGTGGGAGGGTCTCGCAAAGGGAAATTCACCACAAAAGTAGAAGACTAGGGTAGTCACTTAGTAGAGGGTAGTTACCTCTACTAAGAGGGCACAAAAAGCAAAGAAGCACTGTGAGCCACTCGGATGTAAACCACCCCAACAAGTAAAGGTGTATCGGATCCAAATGTCTTGTGCTCAGTGAGGGACTTCTGGAGGCCATGACACCTCCAGCCATATACTCACACGGTGTCTCCAGCACAGGCAACAGGGTGACCCGAAGCCTTGGCTCTGAGTTCAGGGTGGATCAGCCCTTATGTGAACTCACCGGGATGAGCCAAGAGGGGGTAGGTGCCAACATGGGCTTTGGGACCACATGGCAGAGTGTGCCTCCCTGATCTAACAAACTAGTCCAACAATAAAGACAACAGACAGGGTGGAGGGGACAGAGGAGGGGGCTACTCACTTACCCTTGAGCAGCCAAAGAAACAGACAAATCCATGGGCCTACTTACTGAATGAACCGAGGTTCTAGGTGTCGTCAACACCATGGGCCGGAGTCCCTGTTTGGGCGCCAGGTGTCGTGGGTTCTCCTCAGGCCAGCTGTGAAGACCCTAACCTGGATCCGGTCCCCTGCCGATTAGGGGGGCAAGAGGCATGGAGTCACGACACACGGACCCTGGGTGTTGGGTAGAAGCAAGCACTAGATGAGGTGCTGCAGGCTCATTTAATGCAGGAGGGGGCAGGCCTTATATTTCCCTTTTCTCTTCCCCCAAGTCCCTTTAGTCAGCATATCATTTTCTGATTGGTCTGTGCCACGCAGTCTGTCAGCAGTCCCTGGGCTCACAAGCAGGGTATGGAGGCGTGGGATCCTTTTGGTGGGCTATTTGTGGACCAAGAAGTGAATTGAATTCTCACTGAATCCCAGGGCTCTGGGTCCGTGCCATCTTTGGAGGCCTCCTGCTACAGTAATCAATGGTTGATGGGACAGGAAAAGTCAGGTTGTTTAAAGGAGAGACAATTTTGGAGAGGTTGACCAGGGTCCAGTGGATCAAGCCACACCAAAGAGGATTTGGGGACACAAATTTTATCCTATAAGTGCATATGTGTGTGTGTGTGTATGTGTAGTGGATATTCTAAGTTGGGCAGGGAATAATAAGAGGCCTGCAGATAGGGGGAGGGGTTCTAAAAATGATCAAAATATGTTATATGAAATTTGCAAAAGTTCAATTAAAAAGATATCTGGATAAGAAAAATTATATGAATGTGACTATTAATAAAATTTCACCTTGTTTTTACTTTTGATTTTGTTCTTTGAGATAAGGTCTCCCTATAGTCCCAGCTGGCCTGGAACTCACTATGTAGGCCAGACTGCCTTCCATCTCATAGAGATCCACATGCCTTGCCTCCCTAGTGCTGAGATAGAAGCATGTACCATCACACCAGACATTAAAATTTTTTGAATGCATCACAAATTTCAAATACGTTTTATCAATTTATTTTCTCATCTATATATATTCTCTTATTTTCTCATTAATTATTAAATAGAGAACATGTAATATGTCTTCGCAATTGCATTAGGCACCAGTGATAAAAACTGGTCATTTTCCATCTTTTCTTAGAGCCTGCATCTAACGGATAATATAAATTCTAATAACATGACAGAGTGCTCTGACATCATCCAACAGGGGGACTTTTCTTCCTCTGTGAGATGAAGAAGAACACTCCTGGTGAAATGTCCTCTTAACTAAGAAGGTATATGTTGGGGCACATAATCTGAAATGGTATAGTGGTAAGAGAGCATTTCCTGCAAAAAAGATAGAAACTATGATGAATCTGGAGTTTCAATAATAAATACTTCCACTGATATTTATACAATGAGTACAGTTAAATTATTGATTTTAATGCATTGAAAAAAATGGAAAATTTACTTCTATTAAAAGTAGAGAATTTAATCAAAGCTAAAATACTTGCTCCATGATAAATGAAGTCTGAAAAAAGGTTCTCCTCTCATGCAGTACCACTGATGCATTGCAGGTAATATCCTGGTATGATAGTCAGGTATCTTAAGATCTAGTGATATACAGTGAATTTCAGTGAGCCCATAGTGAAAATCAAAAAGACAAACACTTTCACTGTATTTGAGCCTCTTCTCAGATCAACAAGGGTACTTCAGGAGAATAGGAGGTAAGATTGATTTCTTTAATGAATTTGACATTATTTTGCTATTAAACTTGTTTTAATATTTACATTGTACTAATTCTTGATCCCAAATCTCTCCAAGTAAGAATGAGGGTAAAGGAAAAGACAATTTTGTTTAACTTCTCTATTTTCAATTTTACATTCAAATTGCTTTAGACCATTTCCATCAGTGGTAGGTAGACTCCGGCGCAGTAAGTGAAGTGGTAATGGGGGAAACTAGTTAATTTCAATTGTCACATTTGATGAAATTCAAAGGAATTCAGGTGGACTGTGTCTCTAAGGAGTTCATAGTCGATTATTTATACCTACAGAAAGAAATGCAGAGAGCCAAGCAATTTTAAATGGTGAATAAGCCTCATCATTCATGTTTTTTTTTTTTTTTTTTTTTTTCCGGAAGTTTTCCTGGATTGTAAAAAAAAGATGCTAAACACATTTGGGGTTTGAAATACATATTTTGCAACTTCACTGGAATTATTCTTAAGAAACAGTTTCTATTTTAAAATATTCTCCAAACTCTTTTACGAGTATTTGGAATTCAGACATAATAACCCATGAGTTAATTAATTCTTCCAGGTGCTCCCAATTAATACATAAATATTTCAGGAGGAGACAACACATTAAGTATATAGCTCTGTTTCCTCTACTTTAGAAATATCTTTACCATATAATTTACTGCATTTTGTTATGTTTTTGCCCACCTTCTCTTTCAGATTATATGCTTCCCAAAAATTTAGACTGTGAAACATTTTTATACATGTATATATATAAATGTCTGTATGTATATGCAACAATAATAACTGAAGAAGAAGACACATAATTGGGAAAAAGTGGGGGACCTGGGAGGACTCAGAAGGGGAAGGATGAAAGATAATGAAAATACAATACTCATGTATAAATTTCTCAAAATTATTAGACTGTGTACAAATCTAATGCCCAATTATGTAGCACTCTATAACACAAGCAAAATACAAATACATATTTTACAAAATATTATAGGCAAAAAATCTATTATACATTTTACTATTATTCAGTTTCCTTACAGATTACTTAAAACCAAATTTATATTCTAACATATTTTTATGAAATACTCAATATCATCAATTCATATTAAAATTTAATAACTAAGAAGTATCCATTTCAAAAATATCATAGTTCATTTTTAAGAAGACATAATTATTTAAAATATTTCTATTCAAATAAAATTTATGTTATGCAATATTTTATGGTTTTTGTTTTGTGTTTTAGTTAAGAGCAAGATTTGCCTGTGGATCTAAGTGGCCATCTGATCAACCTCCAACTCTAACTTCTCTTAATTCCTCTTTTCATTTCTATCTGAATCTTTCTAATTATTTTTGCTTAATTTTAAAAGTTGAACTGAATGTGCTTATTTCTTTAACTTGTGTCATAAAATACACAGACAGGACATGCCAAATATTCACTGGCAAAAGCTCTATCACTAAGCTCTATAACTAAGCTCTGTCTCTTACCTAACATGAACTATACTCAGGTAAAATTTGTTTTTAATGAAACATAAAAATGAAAATTATGCATGGTAGTAGCATACCATGTGGTATTTAAATGCATGTACACATTATGTAAGTTGAAATCACAATAAGCATATATATATTTAAACTTGAGTTTTGCTTTATGACAGAGATTTTCAAATTTTGTTATCCTGGCTTTTGGAAAAAGATACTCATTAGTGTCATCCATGGTTAACTTACAGGGCAATATATTAAAACTTCCATGTAAAATTAGTATTTCTCTGATTTTTATCAAAGAATTATGTGTATTATGACATCTACATTAATTCATCATATACTTCAATAATGTTCACTAATGCTATCAATGTGACATTTATTGCTACCAAAATAGACAACTTTTGTTGGTGGTGGTGGTTTCCCTATAGCCCCAGCTGACCTGAACTCTCTATGCAGACCAGGCTGTCCTGGATAGATCCTCCTGCTTCCGTCTCCCAAGTGCTAGTATTAAAGGCATACACCACCATGCATGGCCTAAACAGCTTTTTAAAAATCATACCCCAAATTTTCCTTTGCACTTTTCAGTTATTCTCTTTTCTATACAATTCAGATATGTTTGTGTTGCAATAGGTTCATTTAACCTTTCAAAATAAATCATGCAGTCAGAAAGAATGCCACTATTTTGTGTCTTACTTTTGCATAGCATAGTTTTTCTGCAATATATACATGTCCCCCTTGTCATAATCCAAACCTTTTTATTGCTCAGTGATATTCCATTGTATCTATGTATACTGATTTGCTTACTCTATATAGGAAATATTTATGTAATTTGGGGGAATTAGGAGAATTGCAGGCAATTTTTATAGCAAGTTTAAGTTTTGGTTTCTCTTGCCAAGCTCTTAAGCATATAGTTGCTAGGTCTTATAGCAGAAATATATTCAACTTCGTAAGAAACTGAAAATTGACTGTGCATTTAACAACTCCACATGTATGAATAAGGATTCATGTTTCTTTGATGCATAGTAAACCTTGGTATTGTCAGCTTTAAATTTTAATCATTACAGTGTAAGAAGTGATACTTCATTACTATTTGAATTTGTGCAACCTTGGGAACTGTGTGGAGAACCTACACACAAATTGGGTACTTGAATAGCCTCTCTCTTCTTCAACTGTCTCTTGATATCTTTGTCATTCTCTTCCATTGGGCTGTCTTTTAATTTTTGAAAAGTTAAGATGTCTTCATTTATTTCTTCTACAGTGTATCTGCCAGTTATTCATATTACAGTGATTTCCAGTGTGACTGGCACATTGATTTTAACCTTGACTTTCACTGTATTTTACTTTTATGTAGTATGATTTATTATTACTTTTCTTTTATATATTATACATTTTTTCCTACCTAAAAATGTCTTTCTGTCTCAAGGTTACCTACTTTCTTATTACTTCTTCTAGAAGTTTTATATAGAGTTCTTTTAAATGTGTCTCTATTGTGGTTGTTTTTAATAATGACTTCAAATAAGAATCATAATTGTCCATGTTGTTGCCCAACAGTATTATCATTTCCCTAAAAAGGTATTATTCAATAGTCATATAACATAAAACATATGTAATTCTTTATTTTATAGTGTCTTCTTTAAAACTGTAGGTATAAAGAATTGAAATCACTCCTAATCATGTAATTTGTATAATAACGTTTATAAATGTATCATTTCAACATATAAAGACATACAGTGCTATTTTTAGTTCTATCTATATTAAGAAAAAATTAATGAAATGAAGCTGAAAGAGCTGTAGAGAGCACTGCACAAGAATGCATGCACATTACAGAATGCATGTTAGCAGCCAACATTGAAATGAGCAGGCGAGGCAGTTGAAGATAGGTAGAACCTACCCCACTAGAGAATAGTAGTATTTTTTAGAAAAAGGAAAAGAAAAACAGGTTATAAAATTTTCACCAGCAATATTCTTGAGAAGAACAGGTAGGCAGAAGTCTACATGGGGTTAATTAGTCAAAACGTACAGTGCCGCATTAATCCTGGGCTTGGTACATAGTAAAGATACGTGTGAATTCAGCTTCCTTCTCCTAGGGAGGCCTGTCTGAACACCTTTTGTTGGGGATGTGTTTAGTTGACTGTTGTACAAATTCTAAGGTGCAGTGAATGATTTTTGTTCCATTTGCTGATTAAGGATGGGTGGTGTGTCTCGGAGTTGTTACCGCTCTGTGGGGCAAATACATGCTGAGGAATACAGGGCTCAGGACTTTCTTCCAGCATGTAAAAATATAATTTGATATTCTTTCAGATTACATTGTTTTGGGGAAAAATCTACCATAATTCATATCTTTGTGTTACTATAAAATGTGTCACTTTCTCTAGCTTCTCTCAAGATTTCTCTTTGTCACTATTTCAAGCAAGTTGATGATGGTATTAGGATGGATGGATATATTTCTTGAGGTTCATTAAGGCTTATATATTAGTTTAGGTATCATCATTTTGGAAAAAATTTAATTCATTGTGTCTTGAACTACTCTTAGCCCTACATTTCTCCTTTGTATTTACGACTCTGTTTTCATGATTTATGTTTGTATTATACGCCAGCTAAATGAATCCCCATCTTATAATTTTAGATGACTTTTCCTGTATTTCAAGCACTTGATATGGAAAAATATAGATGTAAATATACCATTGATATTTTTAGAAACTAAAAAGAATGCATTGATATCGTGTTCTAATGGATTATACATATTTTCATAACCTCACACTGAATAGTAACTGCAAGTAAATGTTTTCCTCAATATTTATTTTTTAAAAAATTATTTTAAAAGTGTGTGTGTGTGTGTGTGTGTGTGTGTGTGTGTGTGTATGCAGGTACACATACATGTGTGTGTATGTGTGAAGGCCAGAGGTTGACACTGGGTGTCCTCCACCTTATTTTTTGAGTCAAGGTCTCTTGCTGAGCTCTTAGCTCACCAGTTGACTAGACTGGTGGCCAGAGATCTTTGGGATCCACCTGTCTCCACTCTCCCTGCCGCAGTGCTAAGGTCACAGTGGGATACAGTGCTTTTACACAGGCGCTGGGAATTTGCACTCTGGCGGTTGTGCTTGTGTGGCCGTCTTCCTAGCCTATGTTCCCAGTAGTGTACACGAGTGTGTCTGTAGAGGTCATAAATGGGCATCCGATCTCCTGAAACTGATGTTACAGGTAGTTATACGTTATCTAATATGGTGTTGGAAACCAAACTTAAGTCCTCAAGAAATCAGTATATGTTCAACTGTTGAGACAGCTCTCTAGTCCCTCAGCTTCTTAATGTTGCCCAATCTGAAAATTAAAGATTATATTAGAGTGCTCAGTTGAGATTTCTTCCATTGTAAGGGGAGTTTTCAAATACAAGGCTTGATAGAAAATGTTAAAATATAACTAAAAAAGATTGAATAAACACTTTTAAAGTAGTATTTTTTTGTATACTACAGTAACATTGTTGTTTGTAAGATAAACTATAAATAATCTACACTGATTATTTGATTCTGACTCTAATACGTCCTATGGTTGAAGGACAGGTAATTCCATGTCACACTATCACTTCTATCAACTTGTTCCATTTTTTTTGCCACAATTCTTTTATATGTTCATTGCACTTTATTCTATAGGAAACAAAATATTCTGCCTCACACAAATGTGTTCAAATTGATATATGATATGACAGAATGTTAGCTGCCTATACCCTGGGAATTCTTTTCTCTAGTAACTGCAAATTCCCCACTAATATGTCCCCAGAAGCCTATAATTATTTTCTTCATTGTCTGTCCTCTCTTCCTGGAATTTTGCTGACCACTGTCCTCAATCTTTGCCGCTTCTCAAGGATTGATCATCCTTGAAACATTTAATAAAATAATTTGCTGGCTTTAAACTATTTCATGTAAATGAATACTCAAATTATAGGAAAATATGACTAATGATTTTCTCTAAGAGTTTTAATAGTGTTATAATTTTGACAGAAAATTTCCAAAGTTCTTTGTGTTAAAAGTGTGTTCCAGAGGGTTATGCTACTGAGAGGTGATAGGACTGTTGGGAGACAAGGCCCAGTGGGAAGATTTTTTTTGTCCCTGGGACAGTGCCTTCAAAAGGAACCTGAGGACTCTGGCCCCTTTCTTTGGTTCTTGATTTCTGCCCTTGAAGTAAATGTTACCATATCTCATGTCATTGCTCTCTGGTAGTCCCACCAGAGACTCAGAAGGAATAAACATAGCCATTCATGGTTCTCTGAAAATGAGGGACAGAATTTGCTAACCCAACACAGAAACCACTTTTTCAATATTTATAGAA
>NW_008360329.1:1206328-1217347 GCF_000622305.1 Nannospalax galili
GAACTCTTTTCTATTAAAGGATATAAACATCAGTTATTGTAGATGCGTGCAAGTACAAGATTACTAACTTCTAACCTGTTGATTAAATTCAGTCATACAGAAAGTAAATTCTTCATTCAGTACCCTAGTCTCTGAAGCAATAGAGAAAAAAAAAACACTTCTTATATTTAAAGGTGTATTTATTTATTTCTGCAGCTGTCAAATATTTTTACAGTGATCCAGAGGGAAATATATTTTACACACTAATACAGTACACATACACATTCATTTATAGACAGACACATTTACACAGAACTGAAAAATATGTTTCACAATGTGATCTTATTTTCACTTTCAACAATGAATACTAATATTGTTTCAACTTGATGCATACTGCTATCACTACAATGCTCACCTTCCTAAACACTGTACATTCTGGCATTACCCTCTCAGTGTCCACCAGCACCAAACAAATGAGTATCATAATCACCTAAATAGGAAAGTACCTGTAATTTGAAAATCAGTGACATAGTAGAATTTAGAGCTCATTTTCATCATGTCATAGAACACAGGTTTTTTTTTTCTAAGAATAAAATATATACTATGTGTATAATCCAAACACTAAAAGCCTGCTTTACCCAGAGGAATGGTTTCTTAGCTATTTCCTGGGATATTTGCCAATGGGAGTGGTTCTGTAAAAATTCTCTAGATCACATACAGAGTACACCCTTAAATTAAATGATGAGAGTGTGAATTCCAAATTGCTAACACACTTCAGATTGATTCTAGCAAGCAAAAGGTTCATTTACAAAATGGCAGCTAATGAACTCATAGGGAAAGTATCTTGGCTTCAAAACAAAACCCATATATCCCCGAGGAATTACTGCTTTTACTGTTCACTCTTCATGTGTTAATTGTAGGGTAGGAAGTGACTCAAATATCTCTTATTCTTTCTCTACTTGTTCTTGGTGCCAGAATTCCCTTAAGGTGGGTGCAGAAATTGGAGAGATATCTGTGAGGCTAGATACAGAGTGAAAACAGAAGTGGTGAAGAAAAATGTAATATCAAATGCAAAATAGTAATAACAGTCACGTTAAAATATCTTTTAAGGACCAGCAAGATAGCTCAGTGGGAAAAGTTGCTTGCCATGTACCTGAATTCAAACCCACAAACCTACCTAAATGTGGAAAGACAAAACAAAATTCACAAACTTGTCCTCTGAGCTCCACATGTATACCCACACACCCCCATAAACACTTATATCATACACACTAAAAATTATAAAGCTTTATTAAGCACATTGATGAAGGGATCATGAGAAAAAATTTAACACATATAAAAACAAAAAAAGTTTCACTCGGATATAAATATACAATTGGATATGACTGGTACAATCCTTTGAACTTTATATACATATTAACATAGATAACTATATTTTAATGCATTATAGTTTTGGAAAATAAACTTGAAAGAAAATATTCCATTCTGTGCTCATGGAACATTTCCATAAATCACTGGGGCTAGAAAGATGGCTCAGCTGTTAAGAGCACCCTTTGCTCTTACAGAAGACAACAGGTTTGATTCCAAGCACCTGCATAGTTGCAGAGGCTCTGATGCCACCTTCTGGCCTCCTCAGGCACTGCATGTACATGATATACATTTAGGTAGACTGATACAAGGATGCATGTAATTTAAAAGCAATTTCAATAAAAAATAATTTATTTATTATTTTTATTTTTATGTATATGAATGTATTGCCTGCATGTATGTAAGCAATGTCTGCGAGGACAGAAGAGGCCATTGGATCCCCTGGAACTGGAGTTATGGACCGTTGTTAGCTGCCATGTGGGTGCTGGGATTCAAACCCAGGCCTTCTGCAAGAACAACTAGTATTCTTAACCACTGAGTTATCTCTCCAACCGCAGCAATTTTAACTTTTTAAAGAATTATATCATTGATATTTTAAGTAATCAGTTTAAAAGAAATCCATGTTCTTTCTATCCAGTGTGTTGATGATCCTGTTAGAAAGTTATCCACAGACTAAAATTTCACAGTGATACCATGAACACTGTTCTCTCTATCCAATTGTTGTTTTCCACTTTGGAAAATTGGGATGCATGGTGGGTAAATGTCCTGTGTTCTAATATTCTCACTGATTTTGAATATTGTTTATCAAGAAACGTGACTTAATAAAACATCATGAAATTGGATTAAGAATTACTCATAAAATAGGAATATAACAAAAGAAGCTGGGGTTACAGTAACACAGTGACGGGAACACAAATTACACTGCTACTCAATATAGCTGTTGCAATTTACTCAAACTTGATGATTTTTTGGCATTTTTCACAAACAGAAAAAAATGGAGCTACACGATACCTTCCTTAGTACTTTCAGGTGAGTATTAAAGAGGATTACATTCAAGTTTCTGGGAAATTATATAGTCTCAAAAATGTGAAATTTTCTATACAGCAACTCTTCATTCTTATTTACTTTTTTATTGAGCTTTTAAAATTTCATACGATATTTCCCACTCACAGACTCCTCCCCCATCCATGCCCCCCCAACCCTTTGCACTCTGCCATACATGCTGAGTCCTATTCATTCAGATGTTAGTACCCAAATGTCGTTCAGTGTAAATGCGTTCACTGGAGTCTAGTCAGCCCATTCAGTAGTCCTAAGTCATACTCTCCCTCATCCAGCAGCAACCAGTCCCAAACAGTTCTCCATCTAGTGCTGACCCACCACCTATTTCTCACCTCCCCTCTTGGCCCTTGTTTAATTGAGCTGACATGGGCCCCACATTAGATGGCACCACTGCAATAGGCATGGAAGCCTCAGTGGTGAGAGTTGAGGGGTTCATTAGCCCTCTCTACCCCTTATTCTGCTATGTTCCATGAGCCTTTGTTGCGGAGATTCGACTGTAGATGTGTCACCTGGTACTGGGCATCTCACAGGTGTGTGTTCTCTATGCCTAACCAGATGTGCACCTCTGCAGTAGCCTCCATCTGTTGCAAAAAAAGAGGTTTCTTTGATGAGTGCTATACAGCAGCATGTTATTCGCTTTAAGGGAGGCCTCTCCTATGTCATGCTGTGATCCCTTACTAGCAGCTCCCAGGTACACATATGCATTAATATTCAGACACTCTATGTGCATTTCTCATAGGGTTTCTAGGGCATCACTTTTCCCTCTAGGTTTCCTAGGCCCACAAGTTTCACTCATCTCTATATTTTATTCTCCCATCCGCCTCCCTCCTCCCTCCCTTCCCAGTCACGGTGCTCCCATTATTCTCACCCTTCCCCCAATACTTCCTGACTCCCACCATCTTTCCTGTTCCTGACTTCCCTTGCTACCCTGCACTATGGTCCCTTGCATGTCCCTCCCTCCTCTCCTTCCAGAGGATTACTCACAATTTTTCCACCTCCCTCAGGTTGTTTCTTTTCCTTTACTTCCATGTAGCCTTTGCCTTTACCTAGCTCCTGGTGTTACTTCAGAATTTATATACTCACATATAAGAGATTGGTACTACAATCCACAAATGAGGGAGAACACACATCACCTGCTTTTCTGCATTTGAGTTACTTCACTTAGTATAATACTCTCTAGCTCCATCCGTTTACCTACAAATTTCATAATTTCATCCTATTTGCAGATGATATATTATATATTCTTAATTATGTAATGTACCTTGCTCATCTCTAAAATGCAGATGATACCAGAACAATAAGAGAACACAGGCTGGCCTGACCATACTTGCTTATTACTTAAATTTGCCACAGAGATAGGAAAGGATCCCAAATAAAGTAGTTGGAAACATTTGAAACTGTTCTATGGATGGATTTTATTCATTCACTTTCTGTGTATAGAATTATGTGTATGGAGTGAGAGAGAAAGGAGAGAGAGACAGAGAGACAGAGACAAGTCAGAAAGAAGGAAATTAAGTTATAGCTTTTGAAAGACAGAAACCAGCATCTGTTCCTTACACTCTCCTGTCTCACTTAAGTAATTATCAACATCTTTAACACTACCTGTGGCACAGAATTGTTCTTCAGGTTAGAGCTCACTGGATCAGGGTTTATATTGGGCAACTTATTCATTTGCAGCTAATTTCTAGATTGATAAACCTGGCCAAAGAAGGCAAAGAAGGCAATCTGAACAAGACTGCTTTGGGGGATCTTTAGAATTGGGGGATTGAATACTGAGAGATAGTGGTTCCTTGTACACAGTAAAGAACATGCACAACTAGATGAATGACCATTCAAGACAAAAAAGGGGAAGAAACTAGGGGCAGAGGGATGGTGGTAACAAAGGCAAAACTCAAACATGAATTTCACAGACAGACTTTTGTATAAATAAATTAATACTTCATGTGAGGCAGAGCACTATTTCCTCAATGTGTGATTCACAAAGGAAAGCATTCTGAATTATGCAGACACATGGTTAATGCGGTGAGGGTTTTAGGAAAGCCTGCACTTTTCATGGAAATTAAATATAGTCACTGGGAAAGCCCTTACAGTGCACACATGGGCGACCTCCACAGTGAGCATATGGAACTCATTCCATCTTCTGTAAACTACACAGGACTTACTTTCTGCCACATCTCTCATGTAGCCAGTCAGCAAATGGGATGGTAAGGATGTCACCCAGCCTTTCAGCATATTCCCTGGCTCTACACCTAAAACTGTCAAAGGCCAGTTACATGTCAATGGGTATGTTACAGACAGAAGAGCGCCAGGAAATCCAGAAGGAATGGCCTAGTAGAAAAGGACTATGTCTGCAATGAGTGCTGATTGGACCCAGTTGAAGCACTCCGTTAAGTCCCTCATCAAGAGCTTGTGAGACAGACATCAACTAACCTTCCATTGCTTACTAGTAGTCGGGAGAGAATGTTTCTCATTAAAGTCACTTCATAGGGATGTCAGCAAAGATATTTTAGGCTGTTATTTGAAATAGTCTTAGCACTCTATTGATAAAAAGTGGGTATACTGGGGTTTATAAGGATGGATGACCTGATTAAATAATTCAACAGGATTCTTGCTGAAATAATAAACAAATATTACTGAAAACTAGTCAATCATGAACAGATAAATGTTTCTAAGAATACTGCTGCCACCACCAGAGTTAACTACCTCAAAAACATTACTTTTTTTTGTTGTTTAAAGAAAGGAACCTAAGGAACTTGGAAGGAATAATTATACTAGATGCAACTGAATCCTCAAATTAACATGAAACCAGTAATTACTAAAATGTGGTAGGCTCTCCACTGAGCTCAACCTCATTTCCCACCCACAAATCAGTTCGCTTTTGATTAATTCAGTACAAGGGCCAAAAGCTGCATGGATAAATTCCCCTTGGGGCAGTGTGAAGGTACTTTATTTCCAAAGAACAGCATGTGCTTACGCAACTCCAATCCATTCTTATAATAACATTTTCACCACAAAAACATTTTGGTCCATAGATATGTCGATTCAGCATTCTTTACCAAATTCACATAAGTAGTCAAAAAAGGAGTAATACCTAACTTTAAATTTCATCAGAGATTCTGCCAAATCACAACAATATCAAAGCATAGAAAGAAGGTCTGATGCTACCACTGAAAACTTGGCTGCAATGAGGTAGATTCAGTATCTGGGTTTAACATGGATATGTGACAACTCAATATTTCCTGTGTGTCTCCCATTCTTTATCTATCATGTAGACTCAGATGAATAATCAGAACTTTATGAGTACTATGTGACATATGAAAATCACACATGTATGGAGATTTGTGTGGGGCCATGTGACAGTCTAGCCCCATGTAGCTATTGATCACTCTAAATGTAGCCAGTGTGCAGTGAGATACACAGCAGTTAAAACATGCAAGAGCAGCATCCATAATATGTCACTCATTTTATAGCACGTACATGTAAAAATGGTAGCATTTCACATACACTGAATTTTAATACATTATCAATATGACCTTTGTCCTTCCATTTTTTAACATGAATATGATAATATTTTCAGCTGTTTGAAATTATATTTCCACTGTATGTTGCTAGCATGGAACAAAGAAATGCATAATACACACCAAAAAATATAAAAATGAGTTTCTATAAATTTTGTTTCCTTCTTTTCCAAGATATGACAAAATTAAGTTTGTAGAATAAGAAAGGTAAGAGTCATTTATAGCTGGAGAAGTTAGCAGCCAGCCCTGAAACTCAGGGATAGAAAGAAGAGTACAGTGGGGTGCAGATTTGTCAATGCCTAGTCTTTGTTTAGAAAGTTAGTGGCTCATGTTCAATTCATGTCTCCAACTAATGTGTGTCCTGCAGTCTTACCCTAACCCATCATCATACCTACTTTATAGAAGGACCTGCAGCTGCTCCTGTCTCCTGAGCCTCACAAGCCTAATGTTTACAAAAATCTCTGATTATAGACAAACAGGAACATCAGAGAATGTGGATTCATGAGAATATGGAAATCAGAAAAACAACACGAATAAATATGGTCTCTTGGAGAATGTGTGGTGTTAGATATTAAATATCAGGCCCATAAATGAATTGAACTCTGCAGTTTGATCCCCATAATTTACATGGTAGGAGACAACAAACTCCCACAAATTGTCCTCTCACCTACCTTCTCTCTCTCTCTCTCTCTCTCTCTCTCTCTCTCTCTCTCTCTCTCTCTCTCCCTCCCTCCCCCCCCCCCCCCCCCCCCCCCCCACACATGCGCTCTCCCTCTCCCTCTCCTTCTCCCTCTCCCTTTCTCTCCATGAATGAATGTTTAAAACAATAATCTAAAAAAATGATTGAACTTAGAAAAATGGAGGACATGGGGGCTTCCACAGATCACACTTTCATTGACACCTTTGGGATAAAATTACAAGATTATGGTAGCTAGCTAGCCCTTCAATAATACTTAAATCTGAAATGCACAAAGTTCTTTCAAATTACTACCTGACCCTTAGGCTAGATATAGGTAGGGATTATTGTAATCTCTATTCATGATGAAGAAAGAAAATATTAGTGAAAGCCATAATCATTCAGCTGTTAGGTCGCAGAAATATACATATTGTTCTTCAGAAGAGAAATGCCATATTCTTTCATATCAGTGTACACACAGTTCTTTTTTATTTGCAATTATAATTATGATTCATGGTTCTTCAGTTTGTGTTTTTAATTCTTCGGTTTGTTCTCATAGCTGTCATCTTATTAAACATCAATATTGATTACACTGTTGATAATGGTTGTAATTATAACAGCATCTTCACCATCATTGTCAGTACATCAGTAGCATTAGGAGTAATATAACCAAAAAGAGCTTTTTAGGTGTCAGAAATTTGGGGACTCACATACTCCTTTAAAAATAGATATTGATATCCCCAGCAGCAGACAGGACTACTAAATGGAGATAGTGGGGAACATCAGACACTGTCATTATGTGGTAGGACCTGGCACCACTCTAGAGCAACAATATCTGTGCAAATTCTAAATGCTACAGCCAGTGTCTGTGCACAGCACAAAGAATAGAAATATGAGTATGTGAAACCACAGTCCCTGCTCTCATAGACTAGTTGAGGGAAAGAACCAGAAAATTACTTAGAAGGCTATTGAGAAAGAACCTAAAACTAAGAAGCCATCACAAAACCAGAGAGGATCAAGGGCAACCCTCTGCCAGTGAAGATGAATGAAGGTTATTCTGGGTCATTAGACCTTACCAATATTTATCTGGGGAATAATGTTTTCTTTAATGAGCGATAAGATTCTACAGTGGATACATTTATGTCAGTAGGCAAATATTGTGCAAGTATTGCAGTATTTTCTTTCTTTACTGCTTCCTTCTCTCTTTCCTCTCCTTCCCCCAACACCTACTCCATCTCCTAATCCCTCCCTCTTGTCTCTTTTCTTTTTTCCTCTCTGAAAGAAGCAATCAAACAACCCATCAGACATCAAGCTTGTCAATGCTGTATTGACACATCCTGTTTTGAATGGGGATGAAATAGAAAACTTTTGTGGTATAGATGTATTATTTCATTTCTAAAACTATGTAAGCAAAGCCACCATAAAATGACAAGGCAGCACAAATATATTGGAGGAATTGGTGTTATGGGGGTTATTAGAGCACAATAATAAGAGCACATTATTTTAAAAGAATGCTATCTAAATTCTACCTGTTTACTAGACACACAAACTTTATCATATTACTTAAAGTTTACTTATTTTTCATTGTAAAAAAATAATTCATTTTCAACAAGCCTTATTTAGACTTGTGTGGGGAATTGTGTTTGTAAATATCATCTAATACACATTAAGTTTCATATGTTGCATAAAGCGTAATATTAATATTTTTCTTATCATGAAATAGATCAGCGAAGGTAATTTTCTTAGTGAAGTTGCTTATAATTTCAAAACAACATTAACTAGCTTAAAATATGGAACTATTCTAAATATAGAATAAGCAAAAGCATTTCTTCATTCATCTTGACTCCGTCATTTTCCTTTATTATTTAACACAAGCTCATTTCATCAGTTTCTTTATTCAACTAAATACTGTGTGTGTCTCTTTTCCATGTATGGACAAAATCATCCCTTCTGCAATATGTGTAATTTGTAAGAATGTAATAAATGCCTCAAAAGAACAGAATCTGAACCAACACCACAAAATAAAAGCATTGTAGCTAACTATGCACAGAACCCACTAAACTAAAAGCAGCCCTTGCAAAACAAGCCATTCTTTTCTTAAGCAATCAGTGCAAATTGCAAAGGCAACAAACATTTTAGGCCCAGATGAAGAAGCCACAGACTATCCGCAAAAGCCTCATATGAAATCTGCCACATATTACAGAACTAGAAGAAACCATTTGGCGGTGCTAAAAGGTGTACTGAGATTCTAAGAATGCAAATGCATGAACTGTGGACATCAGTCATTATCTTACTGGTCCAATAATGCATTCTCTACAGGTGGGGCACAGGAAGCATCTTTATTTAATTATGAAATACATTCATAAAGGGATTGAGATTTTGATTTAAAAATTATTGTAATCAAATAAGTATTAAAAGTAGTGCAAATAAATCGGCTATAGTTGAGAATTTAAGATTTATTTATCTAGGATTCATTTGAAAATACCTGATCTAAAATCTCATGTGCTAATGAACCCAAGGGACTCTGAACTATGATAGTACCTCTTCATAAAAATAAAACCACATGTTAGGAGGAACAAATCCAAAATCAATTGGCATCATGTGACAATTTAAGATCTTGATGAACAATATCCAAGGAATGTGTAAAGGAATAATGACATTAATATTTAGATGTAAAGCAACAATATTCTTGAAAGAAACAAAATATTGTAAAATTAAAATCCAGAAGCATACTAAAATTAATATAATTTGGTAAATAGACTATATCTGACATTAAAAATTAAATTTAAAAATCTGAGTTCTATCGTCAATATAATTGTACTTTATATGAAACACGTAAGCTGCTTTTATTTGGTACTCATTTGTCACCTTCTTAGAATACAATATACCCATTTAATCTCTTTGAGGGTCTCAAAAAGGCTCCCGTTATGGTATGAACATTAACCCCACTCCCGCATAGGACCATGTGCTTTAATAAAGCTTGAAGACCAGCTGCTAGTGCTCTCTTCTCTCTCTCTTTCTCTCTCTTTCTCTCACTCCCTCTCTTTCTCTCTCTATCTCCATCTCTCTTTGTGCTTTGGAAATCTAGTATTGGGTTGCCACAGGTCCAAAGCAACAGAGGTAAATATCTATTGACAGAATTTCTAAAACTTTACACCAAATGAATCTCTTACTTTCAATTAGTTATCTCAGTTGTTCTTATTATGAAAACATAGCAGAGCTTCCCAGGTACTTAGCTACCTTGTGAAGGGTAGTCTTCATTATCAAATTGACTCAATTTAGAAACTGGATGAGACACATCTCTGGGAGTTTCTATGAAGGTGTTTCTAGCAAGGGTTAACTGATGGGGAACTAACTAAAGAACTCCCCTGAATACTTGAGACACCATTACAGGGATTGTGGTCCAAGACAGTAAAAAGAAAATAAATAAGAGAAAGTAAATAACATATGCATTCACTTCTTTCTGGGGCCTGTACTGTGGCCAGCTGCCACACATTCTTGCTGCCAAAGCTAAAGTCACTCTTGCAGACATGCCTTCCCTATCAAGACAGACAGTGAGTAAATGAACCCTTTTCTCAGGTTGCTTGTCAGGTATTTTATTATAGTAATGAAAAAAAAAAGGAAGAACAAAAATTAGTAATGGAGATTGTGCTGTAACAGAACTGGCCATGTAGTTTGTAGGCCTTTGCAACTCATTTTGGGAGGAAGATAGTGGAAGAGTTTAGAGCTGTGTGCTAAAGAAGCCCTAGAATGCCACAGTAGAACCTAACGGGCCTTCAGTGGGCAATGGCCCATTTCTTCTCTTGGAACCCCAGACTTCTGGACTAGCCTTTTTGCCAAGACTCCTCACAGCTTCCTGATTCCTTGCACCCAGACCAACCCATTTTCTCAGTCTAGTCCCCTGAAACCCTCAAAGCATGTTCCTTTCCCCATCTTGCCTTTGCACACCTGAGACTAGCCTTCATCCCTGGCTATCCCACACCCAGCCTGGATTCCTGAGATCAGCCTCCTTTTCTGACTGCCTAAGAGTTCTGAATCCTACCTCTACCTAGAAATCCTCCCAAATTATACTGTGCCAGCTGACTAGAGGGATCTGGACCTTAGGAGAAAGCCTGAGAGCAGCTGATCCTCAACTGACTTGGGCCTCTGTAGGAAGTCCTGAGCAGCAGATGAAAGCCATCTGGTCCCTCCAATATAAAAGCAAAAGAGAGAACCTGAAGCCTAGATCAACCATTTTATCATGTCCAATAAGTAAAACAAGAAAGACACATAAAGTTTGCAAACACAAGCAGACCTAAACTCAACAAAGGAAGACTTGAGTCTCATACAAGAATCAGAAACTACAAAAAAAAAAAAACAGTCAAAATCACAGAGAAAAAATAATAACATGAAAAACCAAAATAATATATCCCCACCAAA
>NW_008360329.1:1217456-1224998 GCF_000622305.1 Nannospalax galili
GGACACACAAAGAAAGAAATCAAACAACTGAAGGAAGAAAGGGATAAACTTCTGAATGAATTCAGAAAAGAGCTAGAAATATTGAAGCCTACTTAGGCTGAAATGAAAAAGGAAGTGAAACACTCAGTAAACCAATTAGAATGACAGGAGAAAGCCTCACGAATAGGATGAATGAAATGGAAAGCAGAATATCAAGACTGGAAGATAAAGTGGACAAATCAGACCACTCAAGCAAAGGTTATGAAAATTTTAAGAAAACACAAGAATGAAATATGCAGGAATTGTGTGACACCATAAAAGGAACAAACTTATACATCATAGGCATAGAAGAAAGAGACTTTCAAGATCATGGTATAGATCAGATCTTAAACAGGACTGTACAAGAAAATTACCCAAAATTAAAGAAAGACATGCCCATACAAACACAAAAAGCACATAGAACACCAAATAGACATGACCAGAAAAGAAACCCTCCATGGCACATCACAGTAAAAACACTAAACATACAGAAAAGGAGAGAATACTGAAAGCTGCAAAAGAAAAACAACAAGTCATAAAGGAAAGACCATAAGAATTACAAGTGACTTTTCAGTGCAACACATGAAAGCCAAAAGAACCTGGACCAAAGTATTCTCAGTTCTAAATGACCACAGATGTCAACCCAAATTATTTTACCCAGCCAAAATTCTAAAATAGTTGAAGGGGAAAGAAAAATCTTCCATAACATAAATAGGCTGAAAGAATTCAGGTCCACAAAACCAGCCCTTCAGAGGGTTCTTAAAGCAATGCAAAGAGCTGAAGAAAGGAATGAATATACCCAAGGGGTAACAAAAAGAAACTTAATGAAGGTGTACCTGGAAACACACACACCAAGAATGTGAACAGAAATCAAAATTACAGGTATCAATACATACCTTTCATTAATAACTTTAAATATTAATGGACTGAACTCCCCAGTCAAAAGACACAGACTAGTTGAATGGAATAAGGAACAAAACCCATCTTTTTATTGTCTGCAACAAATCCATCTCACTTTCAAGCATAGGCACTACCTTAAGGTGAAAGGATGGAAAAAATATTCCAAGCAAATGGTACTAAGAAATGAGAAGGAGCTGCAATTTTAGTATCTGACAAAACAGACTTTGAACTAAAACTAAGCAGAAGAGATAAAGGGGGGGTCACTTCATTCTGATAAAAGGAAAAATTGACCAAGAAGAAGCTACAGTCATGAACATAATATTCACCAAATACGGGTGCACCCAGCTTCTGACAAAAAACACTACAAGACTTTAAGACCCAGATTAATCTCAACTCATTAATAGTAGGGGGCTTCAATACCCCATTGTCACCATCAGGTAGGTCAACAGGACAGAGAATTAACAGAGAGACATCTGAATTAAACAATACCATACATCAAATGGGCTGTATCAGATATCTACCTAATATTCCACCCAAGCACCAAAGAATATTTCTATTCAGTGCCCCAATGGAACCTTCTCCAAAACCAACCATACACTGGGGCACAAAACAAACCTCAACAAATACAAAAAGTTTGAAATAATTTGATGCATTCTATCAGACCACAATGCAATAAAGCCTAAAATCAACACCAGAAGAATCTCCAGTAACCACATGAACACATGGAGATTAAACCACACACTCCTGAATGATGACTGGGTCAAAGGAGAAATTAAGAAAGAAATAAAAGCATTCCTGGAACTAAATGAAAAGGACAATACAACACAACAAAAGTTCTGGGGCACATTGGAAACAGTCCTTAGAGGGACGTGTATAACGCTAAGTACCTGCATTAAAAAAAATCAGAAAGAAGACAAATAAGTGACTTAATATTGCAACTCAAGACACTTGAAAAGAATCAACAAATGAAACCAAATGCAAAAGGCAAGAAGAAATAACAAAAATCAGAGCAGAAATTAATGAAACACAAAGAAAAAAAAAACAGTGAGTTAATGAATCCAAGATCTGGCTCATTGAAAAAATAAATAAGATTGACAGATCCCTAGCCCAGTTAACCAAAAGAAAGAAAGAGCACCTCCAAATCAACAAAATCAGAGATGAAATGGGAAATGTAACAACAGACACCAAAAAGATCCAGAACATTATAAGGGACTACTGTAAAAACCTATATGCTATTAAATTTGAAAACCTAAAAGTAATGTATGGGTATCTAAAAGCATGGAAATCAACAAAACTAAACCAAGAAGAGACCAACAGCTTAAACATATCTATAACACATAAGGATATAGAAACATTAATTCAAAACCTCCCAAATAAAATAAAGACCAGGACCAGATGGATTTACAGCAGAATTCTATAAGACATTTAAAGAAGATCTATATCCAATACTGCTTAATTTATTCAAAAAAATAGAAATAGAGGGAGAACTTCCAAATCCCTTCTATGAAGGTAGCATCATGATAATACCAAAACTAGGTAAAGATAAAACCAAAGGGGGTGGGGAGACACTACAGATCCATATCCTTAATGAGCATAGATGCAAAATTTTTCAACAAAATCCTACTTGCTAACTGCATACAGACACACATTAAAAAGATCATCCACCATGATCAAGTCAGCTTTATTACAGAGATTCAGGGATGATTCAATATACATAAGTCAATAAATGTCATAAATCTTATAAATGTGTTCAAAGGAAAGAACCACTGGGTAATCTGAACAGATACAGAGAAGGCTTTTCACAAAATTCAACATGCATTTATTTGTGTTCAAAGTCCTAGAAGGAATTGGACTGGAGGGAACATACCTCAAAGTAATTAAAGCCATATACAACAAACCCAGAGCCAACATCATTCAAAATGAAGAAAAACTGGAAGCATTCACATTAAAATCAGGAACCAGACAAGGCCGTCCAGTACCTCCACTCCTTTTTTAATATAGTACTTGGAACTCTTTCAAGAGCAATAAGACAAGAGCAGGAAATTAAATGAGTAATAATTGGAAAAGAAGAGATTAAATTATCCATTTTGCAGATGATATGATATTTTATCTAAGAAATGCCAAAAATTCCACCAGAAAACTCCTAGAAATTATTAACAATTTCAGTAAAGTGGCAGGTTATAAAATTAATCTACAAAAGTCTGTAGCATTTCTATATACCAATAACAAGCAATCAGAAAAAGAGTACATGGAAACACCTCCTTTCACAATCACCTCAAAAAAATAAAATATCTCAAGAATAAACCTCACCAAAGACATTAAAGACCTCTATAATGAAAATTTTAAATCTTTAAAAAAGAGATTGAGGAAGGCACCAGAGGATGGAAAGACCTCCCATGCTCATGGATGGAAGAATTAATATTGTGAAAATGACCATCCTACCAAAAGCCATTTATAGATTCAATGCAATGCCAATCAAAATCCCCATGACATTCTTCACAGAATTGGAAAAAAAATCCTAAGATTCATATGGTAGTACAAAAGACCTTGGATAGCCAAAGCAATACTGAGCTCTAAGAGCAGTGCTCAGGGGGGGATTACTATACCAGATTTTAAACTATATCACAGAGCTATAGTCATAAAAACAACATGGTACTGGTACAATAATAGACTCATAGATCAACAGAACAAAATTGAAGACCAAAATATGAGTGCACGCAATTTGAGCCACCTGATATTTGACAAGCAGGCCAAGAACATTCACTGGAGGAAAGACAGCATGTTCAGCAGATGGTTCTGGCAAAACTGGATCTCCACCTGTAGAAGAATGAAAGTAAATCCCTATCTTTCACCATGCACAAAAGTCAATTCCACATGGATCAAAGACCTCAATTTGAATCCTGAAACTCTGAAACTATTAGAAGAAAACATTGGCAATAACCTACAAGATATAGGTGTAGGAAAGGATTTTCTAAATCATACATCAAGTAGTCAGGAAATAAGGTCAACAAATGGAACCTCATTAAACTGAAAAGCTTCTGTACATCAAAAGAAGCAACCAAGGAAGGGAAGAGAAAACCCACAGAGTGCAAAAAAATCTTCACCAGTGATACTTCTGACAGAGGTTTAACATCCAGAATATATAAAGAACTCAAAAAACAAAGATTAAGAAAGGAAGCGACCCAATTAAAAGATAGGCTAAGGAGCTGAACAGAGAGGTCTCAAAAGAGAAAATAAGAATGGGTAAGAAGCATCTTAAAAGGTGGTCAACATCATTAATAATTAAGGAAATGCAAAATAAACCACTAAAATTTCAGCTTATCCCAGTCAGACTGGCTAAGATCAAGAAAACAAATGATACCAAATGTTGGAGTGGATGCAGGGAAAAGGGAACACTCATCCACTGCTGGTGGGGCTGCAAACTTGTTCCACCCCTATGGAAAACAGTGTGCAGAACCCTTAAAAATCTAAAAATGAACCTGTTTGACACAGCTATACCACCCCTTGGCATAAACCCAAAGAACTCATCCTATTACAGAGACACTTGTACATGTTTGTTGCTACTCTTTTCACAGTTGCTAAGAGATGGAAGCAACCTAAGTGCCCCTCAATTGATGAGTGGATAATGAAAATGCTGTTTGATTTGTATGATGGAGTTTTACTCAGCAGTAAAGAAAGATGAAATCCTGAAATATGCAGGTAAATGGATGGAACTAGAAAAAGTTATACTAAGTGAAGTAACACAGAATCAGAAAAAAAGTAGGAAAAAAAAGACATATGTTCACCCTCATATGTGGATCCTTCTACCAAATCCGTATAACTTTGCACAATTACAGGAACCAAAATAATGAAAAGGAAAGAGGTGTTAATAAGGGAGATATGGATAAAAATTAGGTTATTTAAATGGGAGGAGGAGGGAGGGTTATATAAGGAACCTTGGGGATGAAAGGAAAGATGGAGCTCAAGAGAGGTGGGACCATAGGAGAAAGGTATTATTAAGGGAGAAATGGGAAAAATGGGGGCACTTTAAATGGAAGGGTTAGACATTGAGAGAGTTTTAGCGAGTTTATAAAAACCAGAGGGAACCATATTGGTCCAACAACCAACTGACAAATTATACATACAACTAGTTAAAAGAACAAAATATATATCTAGTCAAGGTTTATCTGAGAACATTTGGTTTTTGCCCAAGCTTTATCTACATAGCGCACAATAATTAAAGTACCATTCTTGTCGAACTAGCCTTCTTGGATGTTTAACAGCCATACTTTGAGGCCTATACTAAATCTGATGAGAGGAACTTAAAGGATAGGTTTTGCTCCTTGGCCTACATGGTCAACTAAGTTTCAGGGGTCTATGGAGCATCTTTCAAAAGGTCCTATAACTGTGGTGAATCACCTGTCCTCTTGTTCAGGGAGGCTATGGAGACTCCACCAGATTGACTTGAACCTGTGTCCAGTCTACAAAGAGGAGGCTAAACACAAAGGAAATTTTTCCTCTCTGCTTCCAAGTGAAGGGATCCATAGTTGTGCAGGACCTTTGACTTAATCTTCACAAAGATGGAACTAATAAAAGAAATGAGCCAGGGGCTCCCCCCAAGCCGATGTGACCCCTGAGGAACAGATCATCAAGTGACCTTAAGATTAAAAATTAGCTGGGCATGGTGGCATATGCCTTTAATCCCAGCACTTGGGAGGCAGATGCAGGCGGAGCTCAGTGAGTTTGAGCCCAGCCTGGTCTACACAGTGAGTTCCAGGCCAGCTGGGGCTACTGGGATAGCCTGACTCAAAAATACAAAAAAAAAAAAAGATTAAAAATAAATTGGTATATTTGGGCCAACTGCATTTGTAACCCAAACCTTATCTACATAATACATGATAATTAAAAGTACCAGACTGGTGGAACTAACCTTATTGGATGTTTAACAGCTATAGTTTGAGGGCTATACTAATGTGGTCAGAGGGACTTAAAGGACAGTTTTTGTCCCTTGCCCTCCAGGGTTGACTAAGTTTCAGGGGACTATGAAACATCTCTCAAAATGTCCTCACAGGTGGTGAGTCACTTGTCCTCTTGTTCAGGGAGGACATAGAGACCTCTCTAGATGGACTTGAACCAGTGTCCAGTCTACAAAGAGGAGGGCCAACTTAGAGGAAACATCTCACTCATGCTTCCAAGTGAAGCCAGATATGGTTGAACAGGACCTTTGACTTATCTTCACATAGATGAAACTGGTAAAAGAAAGGAGCCAGGAGCTCCTCTCAAGCTCATGTGACCCCTGAGGAAAAGATCCTCAAATGACCTTAAGTGTAAAAATAAATTGATTTAATTGGCCAACTGTATGATCTTAAACACCCAAAAGGAAAGTATAACCAAAGAAGATAAAGTCATCCGTGTATTTCTTTAAGAGTTCAAGAGATGATACTTCCCATACATTAGGCTTAAGTCTATATAAAAAGTTATTTAGACAATTATTTCTCATTGATGATTTTGTTCCTAACCAGAAAGGGCTGCTTAGATGTAAGACTTCAAATCTTACAAGTCTCCAATATTGTAGTGCCCCCCTGTAGCTAAGGGAGACAACCAGTTATTGTTCTAAAATGATGGATAAATTTCTTTTCTCCCCCTACCTAGAAGACTGTGAGAGGGAACTGACACTGATTCGAACCCCTACAACAGCTTCCAAAATACCTGAAAGCAAATCCTGAATCCATCACTATAGAGTCCAGCCTTGGAAGACAAAAGAAAAATGAAGAGGAACCCAATAGAGGGATGCTTTTGGAAGCAGACATGAGCACCTTCCTTTGAGTTATTGGCCAGGGTGGCCCAAAACACTGTCAGACATTAACCCAGCATAAAACTGGGAAAATGAACAGCAGACCCCCATCTTATCTAAAGGAATATTGACAACTGATTGCTGTTAGATGAGGAACAGCTGATCTTCCTAAAACAAGGATTTCTAGATAGACTGACTAGATGCAGCAGACAGACAAGCACTGGGGACACCGACAACACAATGGACAGTAACACGGATTACAGAGTATATGGGCTTCAGTGTGTGTGTGAGGGGAGGCTATGGGACGGTGCCATTTGGGAAGTGGGTATATAGATGAATAAGATGGTGTGGGATGGTCTGTATGATATACATGCAGAAAAATCAACAAATTTTTTTAAAAAGCTTATATTTGAGGAGGAAGCATAAAAATTTGCTTCATGTTAATTAGTAGAGGTGATAAACATTACCACTGAAATCTACCTGACGACTTTATATCCATACTCAGGTGCCAAGGATCCAAGAGTAAGCAACTCTGACTCTTAAAAAGAAGATACATAGCAATTAAAGACACATGTCCAAACATCTAAGTGTTAGTAGCCTTAAAAATGTAGGAACAGCATATTTTAAAATGAAATGGAGATCTTCTTTAAAGGCTAAAAACTCATTCAATTTTATGTCTTACAGGGTTTACACTGAATTCAATATTGTATAACTGTATTAATTCAACTGTGAACCTAAAAAATTACAGCCACTTTTGAAAGAGATGTATCTTTGCTCTGGTAATTGTTAATGAATATGTTAAAGCTGTAATGAAATGCTTCTTCTAATCATGTGGTTATTAAATAAATTTT
>NW_008360329.1:1225065-1227061 GCF_000622305.1 Nannospalax galili
TGTAATTAGATTCCAAAGGATTCTCATATGAGCATTTGAAAATTTCCCTGTTCTGTCTTTTTCTTGTTCCCTCTCTAGAACTTGTAATGCTAAATACTCTTGCCTTTACTTCTCCTTCACATGAAGGACTTTCTCTTCCCCTTAGAGATAAGAATTATGCAATTTGGGAGTCTTTTAGAGAGACCCACTGAAGGGGTACTCCAATTGCCTCACCCTGCATCCCGATTCAGCACGGAAGAAGCCAGAGTGGTCTGCATCCCTATTCCCTATTGGAAAGTTGGGTAAACTCTTCAGAGAATGATGTGGTAAGAATAGGAGGTAGCAATTGGATAGGCAGTTAGTGTAAAAAGATCCCAAAGCAAAGTAGTCAGTCTCTTCTCTAAAAGTCAAAATGTCCTTGGGCCTGTAGCAACATACTCTGTTCCAAAGGCCAAAAATGTTGAAAGTATTTTGGAGCTTGTATCTAATCCTTAAAAGATTTCAAGGTTTATCTGAGAGGATTTGGTCTTTGCCCAAGCTCTATCTACATGGCATATGGTAATTAAAAGTACCAGACTGGTGGAACTAACATTCTTGGATGTTTAACAGCCATACTTTGAGGCCTATACTAATTTGGTCAGAGGGACATAAAGGAGAGTTTTTGCTCCTTGCTCCCTAGGTCGACTAAGTTCCAGGGGACTATGGGCATCTCTCAAAATGCCCTGTAACTGTGGTGAGTCACCTGTCCTCCTGAGCAAGTAGGCCATGGAGACCCCACCAGATGGACCTAATCTAGTGTCTAGTCTACAAAGAGGAGGGTCAATACAGAGGAAACATTTTCTCCATGCTTCCAAGCGAAGACAGCCATAGTCGAACAGGACCTTTGACTTATCTTCACATAGATGGAACTGGTAAAAGAAAGGAGCCAGGGTCTCCTCCCAAGCCCATGTGACCCCTGAGGGACAGGGCCTCAAATGGCCTTAAGAGTAAAAATAAATTGTTTTATTTGGGCCAACTATAGGGTCTTAAACACCCAAAAGGAAAGTATAACCAAAGATTAATGGAGTCAATATAATTTTTAAGAGTCCATTGTCCATATGTATAGTTAAAGGCTGCTTAACAAGCAACAATGCCAGATAGGAGATACTTTCTTTTGAGTTGTTAGCCAGGGTGGCCCAAGGGACTCCCAGATAGTAACCCAGCATAGAACTGGGAAAATGAACAGCAGACTCCAATCTTATCTAAAGGAATATTGACAACTGATTACTGCTAGATGAGGAACAGCTGATGTTCCTAAAATAAGGATCTCTAGATAGGCTGACTATATTCAGCAGATGGGCAAGCACTGGAGAATGGCTGGGGTGTAGATAACACAGTGGACAGTAACAGGGATGACAGAGTATATGGGCTCCAATATATAGGAGTGGGGGAGGCTATGAGAGGGTGCCAATTGGTAAGTGGGTATATAGATGAATAAGATTGTGTGGGATGATCTGTATGATATAAACACAGAAAAATCAACAATTTTTTTAAAAGACATATTTGAGGAGGAAGCATAAAAATTTACTTCATGTTAAATAGTAGAGGTCATAAACATTATCACTGAAATCTACCTGATGACTTTATATCCATACTCAGGTAATAAGGATTCGAATGTAACTGACTTTGAATGGTAATCATCAGATACATAGGAATTAAAGATACATGTGCAAACATCTAAGTGTTCGCATTAAAAATGTAAGAAACAGCATATTTTAAAATGAAATGGAGATCTTCTTTAAAGGTTAAAACCTCATTCAATTTTATATCTCACAGGGTTTATACTGAGTTCACTTTTGTATAACTGTATTAATTTAACTGTGAACCTAAAAATTTACAGCCACTTTTGAAAAAGATGTATCCTTCTCTGGAGCGTGTTACTGAATATGTTAAAGCTGTAATGAAATGCTATTATTAAATTTTTTTAAATAAATGAATGAATGAATGAATGAATAAATAAATAAATAAATAAATAAAT
>NW_008360329.1:1227546-1230605 GCF_000622305.1 Nannospalax galili
TAAATAAATAAATAAATAAATAAATAAATGGTGAAAGAGTACCTGAAGTTATCAGAAAAAAAGTGATGGGGAGATCTGGAAGAGGTTGGAGGGGAGGGAGTGGGCATGGATTTGATCAAAATACCTATTATACATGTGTGAAATTCTTAATAAATTATTTTTTTTGAAAGAGTCCATGTGTATAGCTAAATGCTACATAACAAGAAACAATGCCAGACAAGAGATACCTTATTTTGAGTTGTTGGAAGTTATCAGAAAAAAAGTGATGGGGAGATCTGGAAGAGGTTGGAGGGGAGGGAGTGGGCATGGATTTGATCAAAATACCTATTATACATGTGTGAAATTCTTAATAAATTATTTTTTTTGAAAGAGTCCATGTGTATAGCTAAATGCTACATAACAAGAAACAATGCCAGACAAGAGATACCTTATTTTGAGTTGTTGACCAGGGTGGCCCAAGAGATTCCCAGACAGTAACCCAGCATAGAACTCTGAAAATTAACAGCAGACCCCAATCTGTTCTAAAAGAATGTTGGCAACTGTGCTGAATAGCTTTAGTGTCAACTTGACACACCTGGGTTGAGGGAGCCTCAATTGGGGAATTTCCTTCATTGGACTGGCCTGGGGCCATGTCTGTGGGGCATCTTCTTGATTGTTGATTGATGTGGGAAGGCCCAGTCCCACTGTGGGTGGTGCTACCCCTGGGCAGGTGGGCCTGTCTTGCATAAGAAAGTAGGCTGAGCAAGGGACCAGGAAAGCTAGCCAGTAAGCAGTGATCCTCCCTGGGCTGTGCTCCAGCTCCTGCCTCCAGGTGCCTGCCATGAGTTCCTACCTTGGACTCCCTGATGAACTGTGGCCGGGGACATGTAAGATAAATAAATCCTTTCTCCCCCAAGTTGGTAGTGGCCAGAGAATTTTGTCAAAGCAATGGTGAAACAAACTAAGACAGCAACTGATTGCTGCTAGGTCAGGAAGACCTAATCATCCTATAACAAGAGACTCTAGATATGCCAACTAGACTTAGAGAATGCACAAACACTGGGAAAAGCTGGGGGCACTAATAACACAGTGGACAGTAACAGGAATGACAAAGTATATGGCCTCCAGTAGAGGGTGGGCAGTATGGGAGGGTGGCATTTGGGATGTGGGTATAAAGTTGAATAAGATTGCTTTGGATGTTCTGTACAAAATTCACACACACACACACACACACACACATACAAAATAAAATCAATAAAAATAATAATTCTTACCTAAAATGACCAATATATACAAAAACTTAGCACCAAAAGTTCCAAGATTAATTTTTAATCAACAGTGATTCATATAAACTCAATAGCAAGCATGGGGAGAAGTGGAAGTGCTTCATGTATAGTTACATATTACATTAGGAATAGCAATGAACCAGTAGAGCCTGGAGGGGCTGGAGAGATGGCTCACCAGTTAAGAGTATTGGCTGCTCCTGCAGAAGACCTAGGTTCGAATCCCAGCATCCACATGGCAGTTAACAATTGTCTGGAAGTCAGTTCCAGGGGACTCCAACACCTTCTTCTGGACCTTCACGGGCACTGCACAACACAGGTGCACTTAAACACCTGCAGGCAATACATTCATACACTAAAATAAAAATAATGAGTAAAATATTTTTAAAAAAATAGAGACTACAATGGGATTCTCATCACTGAATTGGTAAACCATAAGAATTCATGGATGCACTTCAGTCATCTCATATTATGCCAGTGTTCAGCAAATCTTCCTTGCCTTATACAGTTCCAGAAAGAAGACGTATATACTGTCATGAAAGCACACACAGCTTAATACTTACTATTCTGAAGTACATAGAAGGCAATTTCCATGAAATGGAGGCTTACCATTCTTTTTGTTGAGCACTTGAGAAGAATAAGAAAGAAAATCATTTTGTTGAATGAGTCAAATATCCACAGTTCTGTAAGATAAAGTGTTTATATAAGCAGTAACACAGAAGAGTGAGTCTCATATTGTACCAAGGAAATTGTGATCATACTAATCCAAATTCTTTTAAGTATCTAACAAGGACAACAAAAAATGTAAAAGAATAAAAAGCATACTATAATGTTGGGGACCCCTGCTGTGAAGTCGTAGTCTCTCCATGTCCGGGTGGCCCACGGGCTCGGTTTTCATATACAGAGGACTCCTTTCAGCAGAGTACCTGGCATCTTCCTAAGTCTCCTTTGGAAGTGCCCGCCAAAAATGCCCTAACACAAACATGGCCTCTGGCTCTAGGAATACTATGCTTTCCTGTGTGATTTTTCAGATAGTCAGCAGTCTGGCAGCATGGCAGAAACCCACTTCCATATGCAAATAGAATATCTCACAAAGTATCTATCAGCCAAAGCTTTTACCACTACCCCCATGGTATAAATACCCTAGTCTTCTCTCAATAATTAATAGAGAGCTGGATCACTTGAAGCTACACTTAATAAAAGCTATGACACGGACTAAGCAGAGTCCCACATCTTACTGGCGATCCAGCCTCTCCGGAGGCAGCATTCCTCCATCACCGGCTCACGGATCCCAGCTTCAGCCGCCTTGCGCTCTCCCGCGTGATCCAGTGGCCAGTGGACCCTGCATATTGAGAAGGGGGCACGGGTGAAATCAGGGCAGAGAGAGGGCTGGACAACACTCCAGCAGCAGAGGCACTTTCAGCACCAAAAAGCGGCGGAGCTCACGGATCCCAGCTTCAGCTGCCTTGAGCTCTCCCGCGTGATCCAGTGGCCAGTGGATCTCGCATCAAGAGGAAAGCATACCGGGGAAATTAAGGCGGTACATGGCAGGACAATGCTCCAGCAGCAGAGACCCACAGAGACACGGAGAAACCTGCGGACCCGTGCTGCGACTCTCCAGGCGTGCCCACACACACCACGCCAGGGTGCCCAGCACGCGCGCACCATACTATAACTTCACAATGGCAGCACATACATACTAGTACGTAACTTTGACATAGCTATTAGTGCTGAAATACCGGAGAGAGGGAAGGGAAGGGAGGAACAGGGGAGGGAGGGAGGAGAAGAGGGGGGAAG
>NW_008360329.1:1230885-1231657 GCF_000622305.1 Nannospalax galili
CCAGTGGCCAGTGGACCCTGCATATTGAGAAGGGGGCACGGGTGAAATCAGGGCAGAGAGAGGGCTGGACAACACTCCAGCAGCAGAGGCACTTTCAGCACCAAAAAGCGGCGGACAGTGACCCACCTGCCACCTTTCCCAAGAGATGTGGAGCCGCGCATGCCGGGAAAGCCCGCGCGACCAGAAAAGCAGATGCCTGTGGCCAGTACCGCCGTGACTCTCCAGGTGTGCCCACACACACCACACCAGGGCACCCAGCGCGCACCATAAGAACCCACGACAGGTATCTAAAAGCATGGGAACCCCCAAAACTAAACCAAGAAGAGATTGACACCTTAAACAGACCCATAACACATAAGGAAATTGATACAGTAATACAAAACCTCCTGCCTAAAAAATCCCAGAACCAAATGGATTTACAGCAGAATTCTACTACACATTTAAAGAAGACCTATATCCAATAATACTATTTAATTCATTTAAAGAGATAGAAATGGAGGGAGAACTTACAAATTCCTCTGTGAAGCCAGCATCACTCTAATACCAAAGACAGGTAAAGATACAGCCAAAAGAGAAAACTATAGACCCATATCCTTAATGAACATAGATGCAAAAATTCTCAACAAAATACTTGCAAACCATACACAAACACACATCAAAAAGATCATTCATGGTGATCAAGTAGGCTTTATCCCAGAGATGCAAGGCTGGTTCAATACATGCAAGTTAATAAACGTCATTAATCATATAAATGGACTCAAAGACAAAAACC
>NW_008360329.1:1231786-1269961 GCF_000622305.1 Nannospalax galili
GGAGGGAGGGGAGGGGGAGGGAAGAAAATGGAAGGGAAGGGAAGGGAAACAGGGAAAAAAGAAAGTTTAAGAGCACCAGCATCCATAGAAGTCAAAGAATCTCAAATTACATGGAGTAGAAAAGACACTTGAGTCCACTAACTGTGAGTACTATTGCCTCCAGAGCATACTTGACAAAGTGGAGAACAAAGCACTAAACCAGCACAGCAGGACACGTTCCAGGAAGCTCATTAGTATAGGATGTCCCTCTTAGAGTTCCTAATAAACTAAAACAAATTCACTTATAAAAGCACTTTGAGGGAAGGTTGTCATTTAAATGAGAAATTTCCTAAGACTAATAAATTCTTTAGAAGATGCTCATCTTTGGGCCTAACTGTTTTAATCTGTTCTTTTTTGCATAATGCTCAGTTATCATTGATTTACTTTATGTTAATTGATTTATAGTAACAGATTATGGATTTATAAATTGCTATAATGATATCCATCCAGGCTGTTCCTTAAAGTTCAAGTTTTTATAATCTTACATTGTGCATTATACCCACAGTTCAAAACAAATACAAGATGAAACAAATTTTGGTCAACATTGTTTCATTCAACTTGTTTTGGAACCTACTGTATTTTAGTCATTTATTTCTGTATCTTCATCTCTATCTGTTCATCTCAAACTCTCTCCAAGAGGCTATATACTACAAGTTATGCATGCAAATTAGCAAGACAAATTTTGAAATAAATAAACAACTAATGTCAGTTATGGTCTAGGGAGCCGAATCTATTAAATGGTTGCTGCTGCAGAAGCATGAAAATCTGAGTTTGGATTCTCATCACCCATGTGAGAAGCCTGTATGGTAGCTAGGCCTGCAATCCTAGTGTTAAGGAGACAGAGACCTGAAGATACCTGGACCTCACTGGCCAGCTTGTCTTGCCCAATCAATGAGCACCAGATACAGTGAGTCAAAAGTAAGATGAAGAGTGAAAGAAGACAACTGATGTCACTCTCTAACATCTTTACACACTCACAGGGACAGTTCATGTATGCACAAGTACACAAATGCACACACACCTACATACACAAACACCATATAAACATGTACACATGCACACACACACACACACACACACACACACACACACACAGACTGATGTCACGTTTGAGGACCTTGGCAATGCCTTTAGATTCTATAAAAGAAATCCTAAACTAATTGAAAAGATAACATCCTGAAAGAGAATTCGTGCAGTGTATGACAAAGATAATGTTTAAGAAATTCTGTCATATACAATAAGAATGAAACAAAAAGCATGGCAAATTAAACATAGTGATAGGTATTTCTTTTTAAAATGTATAAATATTGGAATTAATGTGAGAAAATAAGTTCCACTTTGTTAAAGGCCCAAAGGTAAGACAATTTCAGAAGCTTAATGCTAAATATTTACTACAAGGTTGGTGAATTTACAGTGATCACAATCTTCTATATTGAGCTGACAGAAATATGTACAGGAGAAGTTAGTTTGTTTGACACTGCTGCTATAGGAACTTACCATGTAGAAATATAGGCATGAGGGAGACATTCCCAAAGTTATGTTGCTGTGGCAACATTGCTGGCATCAGAGATGGGCAGGAATTTACATCTCCAACAGCAGAGGACGCTGTAAGTAGAGCATGGCACATCCATATACCCAAGGATTCAGAACTGAATTGAAGATCATACATATGGTTTTATATAGAGAGATGCCAAAATAACTGAAAAAGCAAAATATTTTGTAGGTCGTAACCTCAGTTTTACTATAACACTAAATGCAGATGATAAAATACATGTCACATAATTAAAAAAAAAGTATGAACACAAAGATATCTTAAACAATACAAACTAATTTTTTAGCAGTACTGTTTTGAAAGAGATGTAATTCTTTAAAATATATTTGTAAATAATCAACTGTTACTCTTTTGGTTCCATGGACTCCATTAACAAATGTGTAATTAAGAAATCCCCTTTTTACCCAATTTTCTGTATTTTAATGCTGTGCTTAATTCAAACAGGACAAACAAGATGTGAAATGATCTTATCTCCAAGATATCTCCTTGCAGTTAAATTTTTCTTTAGAGTTAGTATAGGAATAAGGAAAGTAACTTCAGTATAAATGTTATAAACAAACCAAGAAATCATTGAAATGAAAGAGTACTTTAGGATGTTTACTTGTACTAAGACACAAATTCAAAGAAAATGAGAAAAAAATGGTGAAAGTATGATAGAAATAATGTGAAATTAGGTTTCATAAAAATAAAATAATATAGGGTCAGGAAGGAAAAGACTAGGAAAAGTTAAATGAAGGTACATCTAAATATGATAGGGTGAGGATTTCTGTTAATTGTGACAAGTAAATATGATGAAGTCCAATTGATCTGTCTGTTGAAGAAATATGGAAAGCATAATAAATAAATACACGTAAATGTGGATCATAAGTTAAGCTAAGTAGACAGTGGAAGTAAAAGTGGGAAAAGATATAGAAATAGCACAAAAGAAGCACAATAACATAGAAAGGAAGAAAATTCCAGAAATTTCTGATGATATAAGAAGAATCAACGAAAAATTCCCTTCTGAGTTACATTTGATGCCGACAAATGTTCATCACAGCATACACACACACACACACACACACACACACACACACACACTGACCATTGAAATACATTTGAAATGGCTCTGTTAGTAGATAAAAATGAGGCTCATTAAGCCTTTAAGAATAATTTCTGTCTGGCTATCTGCCATGATTTTGTTTCCTTGAGAGCTAATTTGGAGGAGGGTATCGATGGACAGGTGTTGGGTAGGCATGTCCTCTGAGAGAACTAACACTGAACCCTAAGAGACTCAGAGGGGGAGACAGTCACCCCTCCCACCCAATCGGTCAGCTTCAGTTGGATGGGGGGGTCTAAGGATAGACACTGAGAAAGCTGGGAAGCAGCAGAAATTCGCCATCTTGGCAGAGTGCAGTGGGGTGCTGGCGGGCTGCTGGTGTGCCACTGGTGGCTGTAGATCTCAAAATACCAGCAAAGATGTAGGGGAAAGAGCCCACGTGCTTTCATGCCTTTGTAAGTGACCCCCTCCCAAATAGCATATGCTTTGTTTGCAAGCCCAAGTAAATATCCTTATTTTCCAAACCTTAACTTAGAGGGACATTGTGTTGGTCTTGTCTGTTGGCATTAGGACCGTGGGTCTGGGAGCTGAGAGAGAATGTGCATGGGTCTCCCAGGGGGAGAATTTAGCAGTAACATCGGGTTTCTTGGCTACTTACAGAAAGAACAAGGAGAGGAGAAACCCATCCTACATACCATTGTAAAAGCACTGGTTAAATTTGAGACTACGCTACTATAACGTGTGTGTGTGTGTGTGTGTGTGTGTGTGTGTGTATGTATCTTTTCAGTTTTTCAAATTATATTATCCAAGCCAACTGTAAGATTACATATTTCTCACAACATTATGATTATAATCTGTATAACTTAGAAAGTCAGCTTGGGAAAACTTGATAGGAACCGAGTGATCTTTCAGAAAACCCTAATTAGCATGAGACAGTTATTCAAGTATTTCTGTATATGGAACTATATCATTTAAAAATAGACGGTGGTTAAGGTTTTGATCATTAAATATGGAAGAATAATGAAAAATAGGTTTTTTAATGGGATTAGTAACACTCACAGCCTATCCAACTGCTCTGCTAAAGAAAATGAAATTTAGCAAAAATGAATGTGGTTGGAAACTTAGACTAGAATAACAAGCACTTTCTTCAGATCCACCCAAGATTTACACAGTGGCCAGTTCAATTAGCATAATAGTTCAATGTTCATTGGGATGTGAGGTCTTTTGTTTGGGATGCTTCCTAATTAAAGAAGCTTGTTTGAAGTAGGATCTAATTTTAACTTTGTACCACCAAAATATGACTTGAAAAGTCTGTTTTCATTTCAAGAAATGTTGGTTTTTCCTTTCCAACTTGAGATTGCTGTCATCATCTGTCTACAAGACTCATATTTAGGACAAGAACATGGAATGACATAATATGAAGTAACTGACTTAAAAAGCCGATCTCTGCTCATGTTAATTTTATTGATCATTTATTCTATTATTAATCCTCCTACTTACTAATGAAGCACATGCACTAATAGGAAACCCAGAACTCAATATAAAAGTTAAATGAAAATTAGAAGGAGAAATCAAGAGCATATTCTCAGTAAGCTGTTATTAACCAACTTAAAATATATCTGTGAACCCAAGTACAAATTGGCTTTTATTTTTATTGGTTAAAATTGCTAGTGTTGAGCAGTGACTTACCAGGCCCAGCTTTTCAGCTTCTCCCAAGTCTGTCTCTTTTCCAAATTACAAAGAAAGTATAACTGTTGCTATTCTTCTACTTATCTCTTTTCTAAGAATGCTTTCCCTAACTATTTTCCCTACCTTTAGGCTTTCACAGCATTTTGGCCTATTACTCCTTCTCTAAAGCTCACCTTACGACCATGTGTCTGTAGGTCTGCCATGTGCCATTTGTCTGACCTCCATGCCATCTTAAACAGCATGGCTTTTGTTCCTTCTCTTCTTCATTCTCCTCCTCCAGGTAGCTGCTGAGAGTTACAGCTTGCCTGCCTTGAGAACTTTTCTTTTAAACTCATAACATTTACTTCAAGCTTAAAAAATGTTTGCTAGTGTCAAGCTAGGGAGTTGATTCATCCAGTAAAGGGATTGCTATGAAAACATGAGGGCCTAACTTCGTATTGCCAGAACCCAGGTTAAAAGTCAGGCAGGGAGCTTGCATCTGTAATCACAATACTGGGGAGGTTGAGACAAAAGAATTCCTTGAACTTGTTCACCTAGCTTCGCCGAACAGGTAAACTCCAGGTTCAGTGAGAGACCCCGCCTCAAAAAAATACAGCATAGAGCAATAGAGGAAGGCTCCTGATATTAACTTCTAAACTCCACACACATACGCACACATACATGCAAGCACAGAGAAATATATCCAAATACACACAGACACATACAAACACTCTTAAAAACCACTTAAGTAATCCCAAAACCCTTCTGTAAAGTACATTTTTAATTGTTATTCATTACCCTATTATTTGTTACATATAGTAAGATGTAGATTCAATGCAGAGATGCAGGGATGGTTCAGCATACATAAATCAATAAATCTACCACATAAATTAACTCAAGGACAGAAACAGCATGATCATCTCATTAGATAAAGAAGAGGCCTTCAACAAAACTCAATATCCTTTCATGATAAAAATCCTGGAGAAACTAAGGATACAGCAGACATAGTTCAACATAATAAAAAATGTGCAAAACCACAACCAGAATCACTAAATGGAGAAAAACGCAAAGAATTTCCATTAAAATTGAGAACAAGACAAAGATATCCACTTTCTCCATTCCTATTCAATATAGTTTGAAGTCACGGGAGCCAAAAGGCAAGAGAAGGAGATAAAGGGCCTAGAAATAGGAAAGGAGGAGATCAAAGCATCCTTTCTTGGGGATGAGATGATTCTATACATAAATGACCCTAAGGATTCTAGTAGAAAATTCCTACAATTAGTATACACATTCAACAAAATAACAAGATACAAAATCAACATGTAAAAAATAGTAGTTTTCTTATATACTAAGGACAAACATGATAAGAAATAAATCAGGGAAACAATCCCATTCACAATAGCTTTAAAAGATAAAACAAAATAAAATATCTTGGAATAAATCTAAGCAAGGAGGCTGGAATGATGGCTCAGAGGTTAAGAACACTGGCTGTTCTTGCAGAAGACCTGGGTTCGAATCCCAGCACCCACATGGTAGCTAACAACTGTCTGTAACTCCATTTCCAGGGTATCCTACAGCCTCTTCTGTCCTCCATGAGCTTCACATAACACGAGTGAACTTATCTACATGCAGGCAATACACACATAAAATAAAATAATAAAATAAAATAAAAATATTTCCAAAAAAAAATCTAACCAAGGAAATGAAAGACTTGTACAATGGGAATTTTAAGACACTGAAGAAATTGAAGAAGATACCAAGAGTTGAAAATTCTTCCCATACCTCAAGGTTTAATATTAAGAAAATAGAAAATGGTCATCCTACCAAAAGCAATCTCCAGTTTCAATGAACTCTCCATCAAAATTCCAACACAGGGTGAGAGTTTAGGATCAAATTTCATTCTTCTACAAATGGTTATCCTGGCTGAACAGCACCAACAGTCTTTCCTGTTTCTGAATATTGGACGCTATAATGAAAACCTGCCTAGTCAGGGCTGCCTATGGGTACAATAGTGGCACAGTTATAGGAGTAATCAACTGCCTTCTGATTGGATGAAAAACCTACTCTACATGATGGAACTCATATCTGATACCTTTAACTATATTACAGATCTATGGCTGTTTAGGTCATAGGCCCTAGGGAAGATCCTAATATTATTTTGCTAATTGGACATAGCAATGAATTACTCTCTAAAGTCTTGTCTATATATGAATCCATTAGTGCAGCTCTCATTCTTCATCAGAGAATCTTCCGTTTGCAGAGGATGATGATTATAATACAGAGACTCCCAACTGCTCAACATGTAGGAAATGAGAGACATATAAAGTTCTCAAACTATAAACAAGTTTTTAAAACACATATAACGTTCTCAAACAATAAGCAAGTTTTTAAAACAAAAATTGAAATCTATAAGCTAATACTGCTACCTTACTTTTATAAATGAGAAAGGAACAGCCATTTATCCACTCTCAAAGCTGTGGTCAACACTAAGGAGATGATGGAGCAAGGATAAAAATAAACAGAGCCTCCCTCTTCCTGGCCACATAATGAATCATTTTTCTCTAGACAAAGTTTAAAATACTTAATTTTAACCAACATCATACAAATGATAAATACACAGGAAATAACTGTAACATTCCTCATAGAAAAATTATCTTTCAGAAATTTAACCTCTTAAGATGAAACATTACATTCAACATTTAACAAGCAATGCAAGGTAGCAGAGTTTCACAATTCTGTCTGAAGTGAGGGGCACTCTTAGTTGACTCCAATGTATCCATTCCTTTCTGTAATAATTCCCATTACCCTGAGGGAGAATTTGACCTAGGCCTAGAGACTTTTTTAAAACAGGAAGAATATATTAGAGTTGATGGGAGATCACTTCAGCCATATCAAAAGCTTCTTCTCCACCGGTGATAAAGGAATGAACCACCAGTGGACTCTCAGCAAGTACATAGTTCTCTCAATGTAACAGCCCAAGAGACACTGGATCATTACAAAAATCCCATGACTCATATTAGAGTTAGGTCTTGCCAAGTTAAGAGTCAATGAAATCTTTGCTTCCTAGAGAATAATAATCTATCACCTCATCAGAGACCTGAATGACAAGTACACAGGGAAGTCATGTCCAAATGCTTGAGTTACAGAAACATGAGAAATACATGTTTGCTGTTTTAGGGCCTTAAATTTGTGGTAATTTTTGCCATAGCAATTGTGCTAGGTAGCTTTGGTGTCAACTTGACACACCTGGGTTGAGGGAGCCTCAACTGGGGAATTTCCTCTATTGGACTGGCCTGTGGCCATGTCTGAGGGCATCTTCTTGATGAGTGATGTGGGAGAGCCCAGCCCACTGTGGGTGGTGCCACTCCTGGGCGGGTGGGCCTGTGTTGCATAAGAAAGCAGGCTGAGCAGGGGCCAGGGGAGCAAGTCAGTAAGCAGTGATCCTCCATGGCTTGTGCTCCATCACCTGCTTCCAGGTTCCCACCCTGAGTTCCTAACTTGGGCTCCCTGATGAACTGTGACCTGGAAGATGTAAGATAAAACCTGGTAGTGGTCAGAGTGTTTTGTCACAGCAATGGAGAAAAAAACTAGGACAGAAATTGGTATCAGAGAGTGGGATATTGCAGTGACAGACCTGACCTTGTTGTTTTTGGGAGGACTGTGGAAGTGTTCAGAACTTTGGGCTAGAAAAGCCATTGAGTGCTCAGAGTTTGTTGCTATGGAGTTTGAACAGTTATGCTAAAAGAGTTGTGAACAACAGAGGCCTGGCTTGTGAAGCCTCAAAGGGAAGCGGAGACTATCAGGGCTATTTGTGTGATGTTTTGAATTGAGAATCTGTGGGTTCTGGTCCGCTGGGGCTGAGGAATCAGCTGTGATTAAGAGACCAGAACCTGAAGTAAAACCTTTGCTTTACTGGGACAATTGATGCTGGTTAGCTGGGGCTGAAAAGTCAGCTGTAAGTAAATAAGAGACCAGCATCACTGTGGCAAAGTCTTCTGGAAGGTTTTTCCTCAGGGACAGCACACAGAGGGTACCAGAGCCTCCATCTCTAGCTGGAAGCAGGACTTGGTAATGTGTAAGAGTCTCCTGCATGGTTCTGGTGTTGAAAGTGTGAAGGGGTCACAGAGAGCAGCTGAGGCTTGGTACTCTGAGAGGCCAGGAAAGGCCATAGGTGAAAGTGCAGCTTCAGTTACAGTGAAGACCCTAGGATTGAAGGGTCATGGAGGGAATCTGAGTCTTTGCACTCCAAGAGGCAAGAAGAGGTCATTGGTGAAGGTGTAGCCTCAGTTTCAGTGGAGACCCCAGGTTTTGGAGATGCCGGGACCATGGGATGACCACCAATGACAGCAGTAGGTGTAATGGAGCTGGCCTGGGTCTGAGAGACAAGCTGTGTGCTGTGGACGGCAGAGTCAGAGAAGTGGAGCTGCCAGAACCCTTCGTAGTGAGTGAATCCCAGATGTCCAGCCTTTAGCTATTCTGCTAGACTTTGGTTTTGCTTAGGTGTGCCCAATTCTTCCTTTTGAAATAAGACAGTACTTGCTTTGGATTTTACAGAAGCCCACCCACAGTCTTAAGACTTTTAAAAGTGACTATGGACTTTTAAGTGTCTGGATTTTTTAAGGACTGTGGGGCTTTTAAGGTTTTACTGTCTTTATGCTGTGATATTACTGTTAACATCATATCTTGGGGACAAGAACTGGAAAGGTTATGGTTTAATGGTGATGTGTTTGTGTGTCAAGTTGACAAGGGGTCAATTGTGCTGGATAGCTTTAGTGTCAACTTGACACACCTGAGTTCAGGGAGCCTCAATTGGGGAATTGCCTCTATTGGACTGGCCTGTGGCCATGTCTGTGGGGTATCTTCTTGATGAGTGTTGAGTAAGAGCCCAGCCCACTGTGGGTGGTACCACCCCTGGGTAGGTGGGCCTGTGTTACATAAGAAAGCAGGCTGAGCAGGGGCCAGGGGAGCAAGTCAGTAAGCAGCGTTCCTCCATGGCCTGTGCTCTAGCACCTGCTTCCAAGTTCCTGCCCTGAGTTCCTACCTTGGGCTCCCTGATGAACTGCAACCTGGGAGATGTAAGACAAGCCCTTTCCTCCCAAAGTTGGTAGTGGCCAGAATGTTTTGTCACAGCAATGGAGAAATAAACTAGGACAGCAATAAAGAGCTACTACAATGGATCTGTCTCCTTTAGCCTTTTTTCTAACTTCCCTTCAATGCTAGAAGACTGAAATATGAGAAGATGTGTTAAGGGAAGATACAATGATGATGAAAAACAGGCTGCTGTTCTGTGGTTTCATGGTGCATCACAAATAATGGTATAGTCAAGAGACACAGACAAGAGCAGGGGCTTTGCCTCTAATGTCTTCTCTTGGTAGGAAAATCCTAGATACACAGTTCTATTGCAAAGGTTCATACTATCTTATGACTTCCCTCTTCTCCCTGAAAATATTTCATTATATACATGGGCCCATGCCTCTAACAGTTAGAAAGAACAGAAAAGTTTGAGAAATGTAACATATTTAGTTTTAAAATGGCATTTAATGTAACACCAATAATTTTTTATTGTTGTTTTTTGGGGGTTTTTTTTGGTCTTTTTGCCCCATCTGGCCTGGAACTCACTATATATACCAGGCTGATCTTGAAGTCACAGAGATACAGAGATATGCCTGCCTATGCTTTGAAAGTGCTGGGATTAAAGGCGCACACCAGCACTTCCAGCACCAATATTGTTTATAAAGTAGCTAGCTATCCATCCAACAATAAATTGTTTTTTTTTGTATTTATTAAATGAACCATCAATTTCTCTGTTAATTCTTGAATATGTTATAAATAATACTTCAAAGAAAGAGAAATTAAAGTTCAGGAGTACTAAGTGATTTGTCAAAGTTACCATGTAGTATCTTGTGGTTATAAAATTTGAAGGCAAGTTTGTTGTTAAAGGCTAACTGTAACATTATTAATCATTCCTCAGTGTCCTTGAAGGATGTGTGTGAGAATCTCTTCAGATACCAAAATCCATGGATATTCAAGTTGCCTAAAATAAAATAATATACCATTTGCATACAAATTACATACATTGCCCCATGTACTTTAAATCATCTAAGATATATGAGATCTAATCCAATGTAAAAGCGATGTGAATAGTTGTTATATGGTTTGGTTTAGAGATTAATGATAAAAAGTTTCTATGTGTTCAATTCAGACAGAATTTGGATTTTAATACTTTCAATGCAGTGAAAGTATTACAGGTTTTGAATCTTCTGGTATGAAACCCAAAGACAAGAGTGTATTCAACAATGTAAAATTTCTGATTACTGTGTCACCAGGATTTAGCCTTGCTTTTTCACAGATTAAATGTATAACATTGTTATTACTAATTGATTAGTGTAAGTTCAATTATCACTATAATATATGTTCCAGTGAATGCTGGAGTAGCTAAAAGGTTTTGATTGTTCAGTCTATGCTGAGAAATGTGGCAAGACGAAGAGAAATTAAGGCAGCACAGTAGTAGCTTCTCCTTTACAATGACTTATAGTCTTAACTGAAGACAAAAAGAAAGGAAATTGTCTATTTATGCTATGGAATTTGAGTTTTCATTTATCAGTGGTTATTTAGATGGAATTCACACAAAATTTTCAGTATCTAAATGGTAGCCTTTAGAACACAACTTTTGGAATGCCTCAAGTGATGTGAATAAGGAATTAAAGACAAATTTTCCATAAGTAACCTAAACAGACATTGACTTAATGCCTAATGTCAATAAGAAACTCTAAGACAAGTCTTGGCTTTGATGCTGGTCTAGAGTAAGCTTTAAATTAAATTTAAGGGAAGGCTTGAAGATTATTTTTAATTAAGTCAAATCTAGAAACTCTGAAATACTCCATGGTGACTTGTTGTTGTTGTTGTTAGGAATTACTCTGAGAATTTCTAATGATATTGTCTGGATTTGATGACTTGCAGCTCAGATATGGAAAAAAACTTATTGCTTGACTGAATGACTGGGGATAGAGATCAGCCAAACTGATCCTGAATGGCATGACCCTGAGTTCAGAGGAATTCATTCATAAGTTCAAACCAAAATACAACCATAGTTAAAGCCATTTCTACATGCAGATACCATTGTGTCATCTCTCTTAGATTGGGCTCATTCCAGTGGTTCCTTGGGGAGTGCTAATGGCAGGTACAGTGGATATGAAATGAGGAAACTAGGAACAGAAGGAAAAGATGTTGGCCCTAGCTATGGTACATTGATTGGAGGACAGAATCAATTATAAGAACTGAGGTGACTCTTCAGGATTACCCCAAATTCAGAAATTGGTGTCCTCCATACCTCACTGTCAGTCAGCACAGTTGTATGTTGACACAATGATGCCCAGAGGGAGGTGTAGCTATGAGACAACTCTATTACCAAGCACCTGGTGGAAAGCCAAGTCAGTCCTGATGGAAGATATTTGGACAGAGCACCATGTCTTCAACACTCCTTCTAAGAGGTGAAAGAAAATTCCTGATGAAAAGAGGGAATAGAAGAGAGGAAAAGGCTCAACTAAAAGAAAGAGTAAGAGCAAATTCTTTTCTGCAGTCCTGATTTTCACGTTGTCTGTGCAGACTTGGTTTGCAAGACTGCAGCACCACCATTGTCTACTGTAGCTCCTATTCTTTTTAACGTGGCAACCACCTCTGACAATAGTATTAGAAACAGTGATGTTGCCTTGATTCTCCTCTACCTTAGAGAAATTAGTGTATCCAAACTTACTCTAATTCCAGGGAACATGAGGAAAGCTTACATAATGCATTAGAGTTCACTTTTGCCTGCTAAAATTCTGATCCTAGAATTATCTGCCCTAGTTTACCTTTAAGTCAGACAAAACATGATCCAAATTATAAGCATTCACATTGCTAAGAGTGATAAAATATGAATCTAATCTGCTTCTACAATGTAGTTTTGCATTAAAGATGAAGCAAAAGACAATATGACATTAAGGCGACACAGCTATATCTGCCTTCGTATTCACCTAAAGAAAGCATATGTCAAAGTGGGTTTTTTTTTTGTTTCCTTTTAAAGAAATCTGTTTAATGCCAGTCTATGATTGAGTGAGAAGCATATGGTTGTTTAAGTAAGTGGCAAGAATAGCCCTATGACTTCCAAGGAAATAGATAGGAAAAGTCAAAGAATTTTTTTTGATTGGTGAATTTTCTTTATAGGAAAACACTAGATAAATATTTCAAAGATCGATTCTTTTGCAATCATAGTAACCTGAAAAGTAAACCATTTTCATTTAAACCTCTATCACATTATTTTAGCTTCAAAACAATTCTGTGAAAGGCACTTAGTTTATTTTATCAAACTGGGGTCAAAGGAATACATTATGTGCATCAGCTTGTACAGCTAAGTAGTGTAGGCCATCTGTTTAATTACAAGAACTATATTCATAGGAACCATGATATCAAGAGTCACAAAACTTTCTAAAAGTTGTGTGAAGACTGCAACAAATTCTAGGGGTTATTATAAGTATTACATATAAATATACTTTGCTTTACTTAATTTTTGAAAAACTGCTTTAAAACATGTGGAAGACTAGGGGTTAACTCTGTGGTAAGATGCTAGGTGTGAGGCCATGGGTTCAATCTCCAACACTGAGAGGGAAATTGAATAAAGCAAATATATTAGATATTTTAGCTTCACTCTGCCCTTCTCTACTCTCATCTACAAAATAAGCATTTTATTAAACTTTTCTTGTGCCTTCCTACTGTATTTTCAAAGTAAAATATAGAAATCTTCACCAGATTTTTATACCAAAACTAACAAAATCATGCTCAAAGTTTCTTTTATTCTGCTTTTACTTAGCGTTTAACAAAAAATGTTTCTATTTTAGAACATAATAGTTTTTAAACACTTAATATCAGAATGGTATTCTATTTAATGGGTACATAATAGTTTATTGAGCAAGTTTGGGATTTTTTCCAACATTTTTGTATTATCAATCTTGCCTCTGTGTTTTCCATGAAAGCTACATGCAGTGATACTTGGGCCCTGAATTTACAGATTGCTGGATTAACAAGCAAATCATTAAGATTAATTATCTCTTTGATGGATATAAAAGGAAGAAGAATTTAAAATTGGCATATTTCAGTTTTCCTTTGTCCTATTAATATTCACAAATCTTTTAATAGTCATAATATTAGACTGTTAATATTCATAAATCTAAAAAGTGAATGCTTCCAGAGATGTTGGTTAGTAGATGACAGGCCAGGCATCTTACCTTGGATGCCTATGGATACAAAATTTGATGGAAATCTAGAATCAAGGCAGAATTTATATACATCTACTTCCTGGTCAAAGACCATCACAAAATAGCACTTTAATAGAGACTCTTTCAATGTCAAAGTGAACTTCTATTTAGAGTTGACCACTGATCACATGTAGGCTTGCTGACTGACTGTTCATAGCTGCTGCATTCAGGGATAATCTCAGTTGCAAAGATGTACAGGAAGTATGGCTAAGATGTAAGAAATAATTTGCCACTGATCCCCTGATATAGAAATCATTCATGGAATTCTCAAATGTCTGCTCATCATAATTCAACTGAAATTCCGTTTCCATTGGGATAAATGGCAATGTGCCTATGGTGTGTCTTCCAGTTAGAATAGCAGCAGCAGAGCAGAGTCACTACTTTGTCTCCTAAGATGCTCTAAATTCTTGCTTCTCAAGGAAGTTTGGGGTGTGAATAAGGTTCATTAGGTCATTTTTCTAGAGATAAGTATCATCTAGCTTCTCCAAAATTAGTATGGAAGTTAAAAGTGTGTACTTAAACAGGATGTGCTGAATCCACAAAATTCACAGGAGTTTCAGTAGTCTAAGTGAAAGTGAATAATCAGAAGGCAATTTTTCAGTCCTTGAATGGATATGATTTGCTTCATCCTTGCTGTATTTCTCAAAGGAAAATATGACAGTTTAATATTTATATTTATACAGTTCATACCTGACAGAGTAGAGTCAAGCATAAAACCAAGGTTTTTGCCTCTGGAGACCAGCCTAAGAATCAGTTGCCAACTCCTAACGTGATGGAAAAGTGTTGATCGACCAAGGGATAAGATCCCATCACAAGGAATTCTGTCTTATCTGGATTCAATTTTAGAAAATTTTGGCGATTGCCCCATAGCAAGTCAGCCAGCCAAATAAACAGATCCACCGAAAGGAGCTTGTATAACATTTCTTGCAGCAGAGCAAACTATCTACATGTCTACGTGTATGTGGCCTGTCTTCCAGAGCTGTGCACGTGTTGGTGTATAAATCTCTATAGCATGCAGATCCAAGCCAGAGGGGCCTGATGATGCAAGGGACATGATCTGTTGACAACTCCTAGCTGAAGGAAACTGGAATTAAGTTAGAACAAAACAAACAATGCCAGATAGACTTTTGTAGGGTTGAAAGGCATTTTAATAAATTTCCTGATGCAAGACAGGAAAGGCCCAGCAGGAGCTGGGCTAGAGAGAGCGCAGTGTCAGCAAGACAGCCAGACAGTTCCTAATGCTAAGAAGGGCAATTTATGCTCTATGAAAGGAGAAAAATCCCAACTGAAATTCATTCTAGATCTGATGACAGTTAAGATATTCCTGAAGTCGCCCAACCACGACTTTCCTCCCCTGCACTTAGTTAAATTAAAAAACAAGGTGATGCACATTAGCCGTTTTGTTTGAGAGCAAGACTTAGTTTCTAAAGAAGAGTTACAACTGCAGATTCCAAACATGATGGCAATTTAGCAGAAGTCAAAGATTAACCATAAGGGTTAAGCTAAACCAAGAAAACGGAGACAGCCTTTTGCCAGTGAGGAAGGCCACGGATTAGGGACTGGAAGTGGTTGGCTAAAGCCTCAGGATAATATCATTTAAATCCTCAACAGAAAGCAAATTAAACTGTGAGAAATCTTGATTGCCAGATTTATATGGGCTAAAGGATAAAAAGTGAATTCAAAACTTCTAAGAATTCCTGTGTGTTGAGAATCAAAAAATGTCATTGGAGTAAATATTGAAATCTCTCAGAATAAGCAATTTTAGAGACTTTAGGGTGACAGATCCAAAACTAATTGACAGAATTCCAGAAAAAGAGTATCAGGCAGTCCAAGAGACAAACTAAGCTGCAAAAGAGAGCTCACTTAAAAGGACCACAGCACTTTTAGCTTCATAATAGGTACTGGTTTTCAACTAATTTATAATCAATTTTACATTCAGGTGAAAACAATTATTCATTCACGCTCTGCTTTTACATCTGAAATAAAGTAGAGCCATTCATTAGTCTATGGGTTTTTACCTGCAATTTTTTTTTTAAAGAAAAGCACAGTAGCTCTGTGTATATCTTGCTCACTCTTGTTTTTCCTGTAGAGAATGTCTGATCTTATATATATCTGACAACCAATTTTTTCTCAAGACTGTCCAAGCTGACTACAAAACATCATAAGTGTGGCAAATAATGGTCATTATTTTAAAGGCACAGAATTAAAGTGACAGAAGACTAGGTTTTGTTTTGTTTTCTTTTAAATGGGTGTCTAGTATGTACGACCTAATCACCACCATCTGACATCTGTAGGTAGGATATATTTGGTGAGCAAAATCCTTGACAGACTTTCTTTTAAGTGTGAAATAAAAGCCTGGTGTTCAAAAGAGCCAAGAGGACTAATGGAAATCTGACTGATTTTTTTTTTTTTAGACTGGAACAAAAGAGATCTGTGAGGCTGTCACCTTTACCAGCTTCAAGGGACACAGAAAAAACTAGAACATTCTTAGGACAAGCTTCAGGACAAGCTAAACATATCACCTAGGGTTACTGGAATTTTAGTCAATGTTAAAAAGTCCCCTCTGAGGTAGGATTGGACATGTTTTGCCATTCTTTTCAAAGACTGAGAACTTGAGTCAACAGGGCTGAGCCAAGTGGATACTTGCCTCCAGTTCTCAGGCCATATAATTGGGATAGTCATATCCAAAGTTAATATTTACAGAAAAGATTTGGAAATGGTGATTTACAAATACAGTCACAGCTGATGGGATCCACTAGATTCATAAAAGAAGACAGGTAAGGAGGGGTGAGTGGATTGTGTTGCCTGGGGAGTACACTGTATAATTTGGATCTTCTCTGAAACTATGCACCAGATTCCATGAAACCAGCATGAGTGTGTGAAGGAGCCTTTATGAAGCTCCGGGGTGAAAAGCAATGTGATTTTCGTTTTTCACATTCAAGTTTCAACTGGAAGTTGATCATAGAGTCTGATTTATTATATCGTATATATGTTGCAAAAATTGCACAATAGTACAAAATGTCAGGATACTTGTGTGCATGTAAGCATATACAACACTGCACACTACACAGACATTGTACATTTGAGATCTGCAGAAAAGACTTGAAAACTACCCATTCCTGTTACACCACGGAAGACAGCAAGGGAGACAGGGGAGCAAAAATATGTTCAACTCCCTGGCATACACCTCCTTTAAAAAAAGTGAGAAAGAATTCACTTCTAATAGATTTTTAAAAATATATATATATATATATTCTTTCTAAATCCAGGGCATAATGAGTCAAAGTCTGTGCAAGGATTAAAGAGAAACCCCAGCTACTTGGCAAGAGGGCAGTAGGCCCAATCAATCTAAGAGGAAAATAAAGACTGATAGCTGCATGTCCTCCGGGCACCAAGCTCCCCAGCCCTGTGCTAGAGAATACTGGACACTCCAGGCCCAATGATAAGAGCATAGCAGGATTGTTGAGTAAATTAAAACTGAATTATTCAAAGCTTTTCATTTTGCTTTGTTTTATACAAAATGTATGTCTGATGAAGTGTTTGTTTTATTTTCATTGTGTCCTGTGGGGTTATGTCTCCTAATGTCAGTTCTCCAGCCCCCAGGGTATTTCTGTTGATTACGGTGACACCTACTGGTAGAAGCAGAGATCTTCCCAGGCACTTTCGTCATACAAGAATCACTAAATCAGGTGCATTTGGACCTGAGGAGAAACCTCTTTTTTCCTTTCCCCCATTTTACTCCTTAGCTGTTATAATGCATAGTACCACATTAGAAGAGACACATAAGATCTCTATAAAGATCCCAGAATTGGTTAATTTTGCACCATTTCTCCTTGTCATTATAATCTTTGCCACAAGAATGGCTACATTCTGAGAAATGTTCTGTCCTCCGAGCAGTCATTGTCATATGAATGAGCTATCATTCAATCCTAAAGCCCGCGATGTTTTATTCTTACTTCCATGACATTTGTATTACAGTGACAAAGGCTAAAGCAAGAAAGGAAAATGATACAAGTTCCATTCAGCTTTTATCATTTTAAATTCTCATTTCGTGCTTCTTTCATGCCTAGTACTAAAAAGTAGTTTTCTCTTTAGGAAAAAAAAAAAGACTGAAGGAAGGAGGGAATGGGAAAGAAAAAATAACGAGTTTATGAAACTAAAGCTTTGGCATGCTACCCTTTTAATGGTTTACCTTCACATTTAACACACGGGGATAAATTGCCACTGGAGACATCAGAGCAAGGAAGGGAGCCAGAGTCATTTCTACCCGCAGATCTGCAGCAGGAGCTACGCTTTGTTAAAGTTCAGGTGTGACATGGGCCATGAGTGGTGCACTGCTGCAGGAGGATGACAGAATGCATCTGAGCTATCACACAGGAGAGCCACGGTAATGCTTGTTTTAACCACCTCTGACCCAAGCTGCTCAATAGTCTTCCACATGCAAGGCAGTTTCTTAAATCATTAAAATTTCCAGATGTTCAAACATATTATGCATTTTTATAGTTCTAATAAATTGGGGATGAGTATGGGAGCAAGTAACAAAATGTTAAAACCGTTTTTTAAACTAGGCCTATATTAAAAGAACACATTAAAATAATATTAAAGATGAGCAATATTTTGAATAGGTGGCACTCTCATGAGCTAATTTAGATGTATTTTATATAGGCAGTTTTTCTTTGAAAAAGTCAATAAAAGTTATTTATTTTTAAAGAATATGTTCCAATAGGTACTTACATGACCCCAATGTAGCTATTGTGTCTAATGCATAGTGTCTATGAATCATTCTAACATACCTTTTTCAATACAAAAAAAAACCTAGTAAATTAACATGTAATAAAAGGTATAAAATCTAACTATAGTGCTGAAACTTTAGAAAAGTAAATTACATTCACTGTAAGGAATATGTTATAATTGATTTGAATAAAAGAAACTGGAACATGATATATTCACTTAATTCTCAAATCTCATTTTCAGTATTTCTCTTGTTAACCATCTGCAGAAGAGCTCTGTTTAACAATTACAAATTCTACTGTATACTATTTCAGAGGAAAAGGATGCTCCAAATATGTTCGTAGCATTATTAATACTATTTGTGACTGGCAGGTATTCCATCATCAGTAATTAAATGAGAAGTGATAAAGTACTTCTTTTAATTAGAGAAGATATTTTGTTGTTTTATAACCTAAAACATACCATTTAAATGTGCAGTCATTTAATCATGCTCACGTCAATGAGAATAAAAATTGATACAACTATTAAGCTGGCATTCAAAAGCAAAAAGACAATGAAATAAGTATTTTCCAATTCTTTAGTGTTAGTACCTACACAGCACGTAGAAGACTGTCTTTATATGATTTCAATTTGAGCTTAACTTGCAGTTTCTTAAGGTTCTGGAAAATATAACATTTAGTATACAATGTTGTGTGGTTTGTAGTATAAACATCAAGAGGTAATTAACATGGCATATCAAATAAAACATTCTTATTTTCAGTATTGTAGCCTGGTGAGTTTTCATGGCTTTTATTTCCAAGCTACAGTTATGAGAAAATTACTTTTCAATAACCAATCATATTTAATATCTGTCAAATATTATTTAGCTTGCCAAATGAAAATGTGTTAAAGAAAATTAGGAGAGTTTAGAAAGATGAAAGATTTTAAGTAGCCTACTGTATGTTTTCTCTGCAAAGAAGCATCTTTTTATAACATCTCCAAAGAGACTGCTATTAATATTTTTTTCAGAGAAAAGATGGACAAGAGTACAATGTAAATGTGAAGACATAATTTTTGTAACTGAAAGTTTCTTTCTCACTTTTTTTTGAAGTTGCAAAGCTTTAATATCAACAGATGATCTCTGAGAGTTATATTCATAACCTAGAGGAGTATCATTGATAAAATGATGAATATTGTTTTGTTTTAAAATCCTCTGTTGTCCAAGCTTCATACCTTTCTCTAAGCATTGCTCAATGTCCATCACCCATAGATCTTTCTCTCTCTCCCCCTCCCTCTTTCCCTCCCTCTCTCCATCTCCACATGTGACTGTTTCTGCTTTCAGTCAAAGAAGAATATAAAACAACTGGTAGATAAATGTAGATGCAGATAGATTTAGCCTTTTAAAGAAATAATTTTTATACAGAGACTCACTTTGTAATCCAGGCTGGCCTGGAACTTGCGATGAAGAACAGGTTGACCTAGAACTCACAGGGATTCTCTTGCTTCTGCGTCCTGGGTGCTGGGATTATAGCATGTGCCATCAGACCTGACTTTGAACATATTTTAAATTCTCACTAAAAGTATCCTAGCATTTTAATTTTCCACAATTAAAAAGAATTCATAGAAAATTAAACACATGTGTATACACAATTTATCCATTTTCCACCATACCAGAGGAGTTTTGTAACAGGAAGAATAAATCTTTTGTATTTTGTGTATGCCAACAGATATCTATCCATTTACATAGTCATTTCTCTACTTATTTAAGAAACTGACTTCCACATAAAAACAAGACAGAACTAGAGTAGTATGCATTATAGTGAAATTTAAGTATAATACTTCTTGATACAATGCAGTGTGGAGAAAGAAAAAAGCTGCCTCCTTTAAGCACTAGTGATCCTTAACCCAAAACCTTAAGCTATTTTTTGCCACAGACTAAAAAAAGCAATACTCACACTCTGCCATTGTTTGCTTAGCATTTCGGCCATATAGCATCTTTCAATATTGTTGATTATGAATACATAATGGGTCAGCAGTAGAACCATGGGAAACGTTCTGGGATGTACTTAACTTATCACTCAAGACAAAATGCCTAACATGGTAATGAAGGTAGGATTAAAGTACTGCTCTAATTTGTAGAAGCAATGGTAGAAAATACTGTTGCCCCTTTCCCATTAGGAAGAATGTCATAGGTGATCTTCCCCTGGATAAAGATAAGGTAGCAGCCCATGCAGGAATGAGTTTATTATGTTTTGATGACATAGATCAGCATTGTCCTCCGAGCATCCATCCTAAGACATGCAAAGCACTCAGTAATAAAGGGGAAGCTTTCTGGTATACACACCACACCAAGCATGTGGACTGGGTTAAAATTTCTTTGAATCACACAAAGGCAAAAAATCTTATAAATCAATTCCATGAAAGAACACTCTGAAGTCAGACTCTGAACTTTGTCAGTAATATAAGCAAAGAGTTAAGCTTCTTAAGGTAGCTATAGAAAATGAACTGACAGCACATACAGTCATCATGAAGCAACTAGATGAATCATGGATTTCTGGGGGGAAAAAAGACAGAAAGAGTGTTGTTAAGCATCCATTGCAATTTATCAAATAAATACAATGCAATTAAACATGCACACTCTCATGCTTTTTTCATCAAAATGACATGTGAGTAATTTTAGTATTGTGTTGTCATTATGAACTAACTGAATGGTAGGATGCATAGCAGAAAATGTGGGGAAAAAGAAGTAACAGGAGAGGAAATATTGAACAGAACATCAGTATCATGCAGGGAATTAAGAATTTTAAATCGGGGCAAGCTGAGAAAAGACCAAAGAGTTGGGGAAAAATATATGCTCATAAGAGAAAATACATGTAATATGACTGTAGACATAAAGAGACAAAGATGGAAACCTAAGAATAAGAAGAGAAATAAAAATTTAATTCAAGTAAGGAAAAATTCCACTGAAGAAAAATGAGAAGTGAGGAGAAAATATTTTTAAAAAGCAAAAGAGAGTAAGCATACTAAGCAGACAGCTGGGGGAAGAAAGAGGCCTGGAAGAGCACAGAGTGGCAGGGGCCTGGGGGATGCCTAGAGAAATGAAGAAACAAGAAAGTAAAAAAAAATAAGCAAAAAATCAGGAGGAGAGACACACAAAAAGAAACCTACAGAGAACAGAAGACAGGGAGATGCTTAAGAATAAATGAGAAGCAGAACCAAAGAAGTGAAGCAAAAAAGGAAAGAAAAGAAAACCCCACAAACTGTATTTGTTTAGTCATTACAGAAAAGAACTAATTTATATGTGTGTGGCTTTTGTGCTATAGGAGCAAAAGTTGTGGTTTCTGTAAAGCGATTTGGAATTCTGCTCTGAGTTCACATTTGGGAATATAAAACTATGAATTATCTAAGAATTGACTATATTGCTTTTATTTCTTTTAATTTAAAGAATAATTTTATGGAAACAAGCAGGTTTTTTAAAGGTATTTGAAATGGCTAAATTAACTTAAACAATTTAAGGAACATTGTACAGAGTTAAATATAGGTGATATTTTGGTTGTGGCTTCTTTTGATTGCATTGTCTGTAAAGAATTGGTTGCTTTTCCATGCTAAAATAACATTCAGCAAAATAAATTATAGGAGAATATTAGCAAGTGAGAAAATCCTATATTCGAATTTTAATTTTGAAAAGTTTCTCCAAAGGATTGACTAAACCTTTATATGAGAACAGCTTGCAATGTAAATTTTAAATAGGCGTTTTTCTCAATATGTGCTGGATATGAACTGAATATGCCTTCACATGTGCATTTCTTACATATTATTTTTATTTGAATATGTTACCCTTTGTGTCATCATAAAAACCTACATTTTTATGATGGAAATTAGAATTTAATCTTTCAAAACATCTTTAAATAAATATTTGAAGTAGGAACAATTATGCCATTTTAGTATATCTTTGTAGAAGAAAGTAGGAAGACATGACCAGAGTGATACTAAGTTGGATGGATTTCTTGCAGTACCAATAGGTGAGGCAGATAACTAGCATGTACACATAAAAAGTGTTTTGGCCTAGCAGAAAGGTATTACAGGGGAGTTGATAAAAGGAATCTTTTGATCATTACATTTTATTTATAATATGCAGAGAAATATCATGAGACAAACCGGTCCTTTACTATAAGCCGTCATCATTTGCTATTGAAATACTAAAGCTTTTAAAATAGTTTCTCTTTTCTTTTACTACTTTTTTTCTGGTTTCATTCAGTTTGCTAAGCCACATATAACATTCTAAAAGTGAGAATCGCATATCCATGGACTTACGCACTTTATCTTTCATACAGGTAATTATAAACTGTTTCTTTATATGCTTATTTTTTATTCAAGCTCAGTTTTTTTTTTTCTGGAGTTTCCTTCAGTTTCATCCCTTCAAATATCAGCCACGTGTCCAACCCCTGTTCTTGCTGGCTTCCATAGATGTGTCCATGCCCTGTCCTCTGGTTCCTAGCTCATGCTTGCTTTGTTTCACCCTACCATGTTTATTTTTAACCACCTTGCACACTTTCTCTGCACTTAATTCAAGCCTTCTTAAATTTAGAAAGAGGCAATTTTTAGAGACATCAGCACAAACTTTTATCTGTGAACATCTATTACACTCAGTTTAGTCTTTTACATACCTACCCCCATTTGCATGTGAGTCCCACAAGAGCTTGATTTTCTTAAAACCTCTATCTATCTCTAGAGCATTCCTTAAACTTCATATTGCATAGTAGCTATTCAATTAATGTAGTTAATACAAAAATGAACTGCAATACAAAACACCAAAGCCATTATTTCACAAACCAATTGTGCAAGTGAAGGATAGGAAAATACAGTCTTTAGAGAGATTCATATAAAAAGGAATAGAGGATCTTTTTTCAAAATGGCTCATCAGAGTGGCTTAGATGGTTTTAAGAAATCAATTTACTCTAAAGAGACCCGCCCAGAAATCCAATGGACACAATAGGGTATGGCACCAACTGCTTTTCCACAGCAGAAGTCAGAGATCATTTTCAGTGACTAACATCTCAATGACATGCTCAAAGTTCTATCCCTTCATATACAAACTCTATCTGGTGAAGAAATGATTTACTGTAGGCTTAAGGAAATGTTGCAGAACTTCAGGAAGTTTAGTTTGAAGAAAGATTCTTATAACACATCAATAATTCATAAATAGATGAAGGAATATATTTTTACTCTCTGACTTCATGGAGCTGAAGTAAGAAAAATGAATGAATAGCTACTATAGGTAGGATCTGCCAAGCAAATTAAAGAGAAAAACAGAGCTCTCATTCAGTGACATGCCAGGAATCGTCACCTACTTGATATAATTTAATCATTAAACTACCCTGAAAGCAAATTAAAATCTTCTTCAGAGGAAAATAAGGTTTGATGAGATTATCTTAAGAGGAAGAATTCATTGGTTTATGTTATCTGCTATCGGGAATTTTGAATTTAATGGAGTGGTGTATCTGTTATGGGAAAACGAATTTCTGCTCTGGCACATAGAGGGAGGAAAAGCTGCTCCTTCTAGATGATAAAACATAGTGAGATGATCACCAGCAATGGCCATGCCAAGGCCAGGATTTATCTCTAGATGTTTACATTTAAATATACAAGTTAACAAATAACAAAATTGAAAATTTTAATTGAGCATATTAGCTGTTAAAGGAAAGCTGAACTCATGAGCGAATCAGAGTTGGCCTCATAGGTTTATATAGTGAGACTCTATGAGAGTTCTCACATAGTTTAGGTATGTAATTTGTATTTATTAAACGAATCTTTTAAATGGTAGAAATACTTCTGATGTAACTGTGGGAGTCAGGAAAATGGAAAGAAACCATGGCAGTAAAGGGAAGGAAGGAGCCTGAGTGAGAGGCAGAGTAGCAGACAGGTGTCTGATAAATAGGGGGAAATAGGTAAAATGGGAATTTTTTAACTGAGAGGGGAAGAGGGAGGATTATACAAAGAACCATGGGGGTAATTGGGGCAAAAGAAATTCTTTAGGTATCTGGCCATTTCACTTGAGAGCCATATTTATTAAATATGGCAAAATGACAGAAGAGAAAGAATGAACAATTTTCACATCTGTGTGTATGTATGCAAGTGCTTCTCTCTCTCTCTCTCTCTGCATTTGTTTCAAGTTGACTACAGGAAGGTCTATCAGGAAAATGACTGCAACAATATCATAATACAATTTAATAGTCAAGAATCTTAGAAACGTGTAGGGAAGAAATAGGTGCTAATTTTCAGAAACTATGTTAGATTTGGTTATATGGTCCTTAAACAAGTTAATGTGACACATTTTCCAGTTTAATTTGGTAATTTTCAAAACATAGAAAGACAGCAGTGCTAATATTGGAAATTCATAGATTTACAGAGAATTCTGACATTTGGCATTCATATAACACAAATATATAAAGAAGCAAGGCTTAAAAGAGACATGGTTATGCACAAAGCTACTTCTTATGACTTATTTTTCAATTTAATAAATGTTATAGTAAAGAATCAAGATGAACAGAAGACTGTAATCATTTTAGTTATCAGAACACATAACTTCTTAATATGAGCTTAAGATACTTTATAAAAGCACCCATCTTGAAATGATACCTAAAAATTATTTAATTATTGAATATAATACTACATTGACTGCATCACTATTTCCTCCTAACTTCTGCTTATACAACTTAAATTAAGATAAATAAAAGTTGCAGACATCAAAAGAAAGTTGTGGGAATCATTGGTAGTTAATTGGTAACCTTTCAGGAGGATAAAAACCATAATTTGCATGGAGTATTTGACCTTCATAGGGCACAAAGGATTTTGCACACAGAAAGTCATATGAAGACATATAGAGGTTCCATGACACCATAACAGAGGCAACAGAATCTATTTGTTTTTCATAGAAACAATTCTCAGTTTTTAGTACAAGGGAATGGAATTTAACTATATATTCATTCAGATACAGAAAGGCGGCTGATATATATATATATATATATAATATGCTGTATATCTATAAGCAAAGACAAATACTCAACAAGGATAACATAGTTTTAAGGTTTTTGGCACTACATACATTTGCCATATTTGAATTATGGCTTGGGTAGTTTCTACTGTCAGATTGGAAGAATCAAAACACACTTAAGTATCACTAATTACCAAAAACTAGATCTGGTCCATTGTGGAAAACAAAGATTGAGCACTGTAATCATGCAGAAAAGAGAACTGATTTCTAAACCACAGTCATTGTCAACTAAAACATTCACTAGGTTTGCTCTTAAACACTAACAAGAAAAACCCTGAAGAAATAACATGAAACTTTAATATTCAGGTTTTCCATCAAGTTTATCAAAACTATCTCTATCAGTAGCAAATAGAAAACTAGAAAAACAGGTTCCTGTTAATTTCCAACTACATTCGAGCTAACATGAGCCTCCTGAGGGTAAAGAAAATTAATCTCATGTGAATTTATTTTGACCTAAATTTTTTAAGCAGTAACAGACCTCAACTTCTTTAAAGTAAGTGAAAGGAATTCAAAATGGCACCTCAAAGATAAGTATTGAAAGTTCATGCATTCCTTAAAATAGTTAACCCCTCCAGGCTGTATCTGTGTTACATTAAAATCTAATAAGGTTTTACTTTTCATATATCTTTGTCTGACTCAAAATATTTTATTAAAAATGGACAAAATAGTTGGAGGTGAGCTCATTTGTCCAGTTACTAATAAAGAACACTTTTCATGAAATACTTTAATTAATATCTGTCCTACTCAAATACAAGCTGTCTGCTACAGGAGAGATCAAGTTGAATGCAGTTCAAGAAATCATAAAATTTCCAGATGTTGATGGAAGATAAAATTACAGGATTCTTCTAAACACCCTGAAAAATGCAGTCCCATATCAGTACAAATGGAAAATGAGGGATCATTTCTGAGACTAATTGTATAATATCTCTCCTGAGTAGCTAGCTATCTTTTACTGTCTCTATGACAGTGAACTCACAGTGTAACACTGCCCTCTATTTACTGGAACCAAACTCTCACTCATGCTTCACTGTGATCCTTGGGACCAGAGACTTAAGCCTGGATTTCACATGGGTTGAGCATTAAGGCTTTTTTTTTATTATTATTAAATGGCACTCGAATTTGTTTTGGTCTTGAAAACTTTTTTTGGATTTTTTTTTGCTTATTGAAAAATAAGAGTTTAGACTATAAGACTGATTGATTGACACAATATAGTCTTAAGAGGAGAAAGCATTTTTAGTACCAGAAATTCTACTTCATTAGATTAGCTACATAAAACAGAGCAAAGGAGACTGTTTTAGATTTCAGTGACTATCATAATTACCTTATTCAAAATAATTTTATGTGTAACTATTCTTTTTCACCGAAGAATAATCCTTATTTAGTAACAGCTTAGATATGGGCAAATCTCCCTCTGTTTTCATGACTGTAACTTTAGAGATACCAGACACCGAGGAGATTTAAATTGACCAATCTCTGCTGCAACCAATTTTACTTTAATCTCATTGTTTTGCCCTAAATATGAACAAATTCAGGATGTCCTGTTAAATACAATTAGCTACCAACACCTACCACTGACTGTTGCTCTATCATGCTCTCCTATTGAAACCAACCCCAGATTCTCATACCCTAATATTCTCTGTGGCGAAAACAGTTTATGTATTTCTAATTGCTCAATGTATAGAACACACATACACACATTTTGAAGTAGATAAACCAAGCTAAATAGCATCCATTACCTCATAAATTTACCATTTCTTTGTCATAGTAACACTTTAAAAAATACATTAGTGATTTTTCTAAAACAGAGTACATTGCTATTATCTATATTCACGATGTAATACAGTATCTTTTGACCTGACTTCTTTCTAACAGAAATTCTGTATCCTTTGTTGGACGATTCCTCCTAGCTACCATATCCTCTACTACTTACTATTCTGTTCTCTGCATTGGTGAATTCAACATTTTTAGATTCTGCATATGAGACCATATAGAGTTTGTCTTTGTCTGGTTGGCTTATTTTGTTTAATTTAATATGCTCTAGCAGCGTTCACATTTCTGGAACTGACAGGATTTTCTTTTCTTAAGACTGAATAATATTCTATTGAGCAAATATTCCATGTTTTCTTTCTGTGAATGGCTTGATTCTGTATCTTGGCTATTGTGAACAGCACTGCAATGAATGGGCTGATGCACATATATATCCCTTCAACATATGCTTCCACTTATTTTATATACATCCTATAGTGATATTTCCAAATCATACAATAGTTTTTAATTTGTTGAGGAGCCTCTAGACTATCTTCCATACAGCCTTACTAATTACATTTCTATCAAGAATGTGCAAACCTTCCCTTTTTCTAGATACTTTGAGGAACTTATTGATACACATCAAATAGATGTCATAGAATCACACACCCTGCTGCTCTGTTTTCATTTAGTAATTTAGTAATTTTATTGTCTCCTATGCAAGGCACCATAGAAAATGTATAGAACAGATTCTAGACAGGAGAGCTCATAGTCTAGTGTTGTGTAACAGTCACTACCACGTGCAGCAGCTTGAATTTAAATTACTTACAGTTAAGTAGCAATGAAATCCATTTCCTCAGTTGTGCTCAAGTGCTCAAGGGTCACAAATACAGACTAGATAACATTTTCATCATGTCAGAGTTTTAAAGGGAACTAACATCCCACTAGCAAATCACAAAAGTATCCCTGATAAATAAGTCCTAGAGTTATACTCCAAATATCAGTGTAGGTAGTGCACATATTAAATACTTGCATGGTTTCTGGCTAAAGGCAATTGGACAGTGTTGAACACAAGACTGCTTATAACCTGATGTAGCATAATGTCCTTTTTTTACATTATATGAATATTTGGAGAATGATTACTTAACAACCTTAAGAAACTTTGTAGTAATTTCATGAATGAAAAGAAGTGAGGCCTTTCTGTATAAGGGACAGCCACCTCAAGATACCTATGTGGTACAAGGAACCAGGATCTTGAAATCATGCAATTTATTTAATTATTTAAGCTTCATATATGGTGTATATGTTAGGCGCCTCCGCTGAATATACAAGAGTGAATGGATGAAAAATTTAAAAAGGCAGTGTGATGGCTGATGAAACTTAGACATTGGATCTAATCAGATCTAAATGTCAGGCTTGGGATCTATGGCCATTAGAAGGAGTATGTCCATTGCAAGGTTCAGTCATCCTGCACCACAGATGCCACCTCCCAGAAGGTGTCTTGTGCTGGAGTGTCTGGTTATTTTAAAAGAACCTGCAAATCTTCTCCATGTATATCTTCTATTTTTGTGTCACCAACTATTTCAGTATTTTAAATAACCTTGCCTAGGAAAGTGATGTGAAAACTAATAAAAACAGGATTCAAGATATGAATGACATCTCTGCCTTTCAATGATCAATCCTTTTTACGTTATTCTTTACCAGGGATGCCTCAACAGTGGTAGAGCTGTTTTTTATTGTTAGTTTGTTTAAAAAATTAATTTAAATATTTTTTTTAAATTACATACTCAAAAAAATTTACATACTCTTCCAAAATTCTAAATCAGATGAAATTTAATACCACTTCAACTTGGCCTGGTGATACACAAAATTTTCTAGGAAAACAAAGGGGAAAGGAGAACTCCACCAATGGACACTCTTTTGAATGATCATTAATATGGCATTGTTGCTCTGTGCAGTTAGAAAAACAATGGCAAATCCCAAGTTCATTGCCAGTTCAGCATAAAAGGCATGTTCCATAATAACACTCACAATGTTCTTCCTGCTTCAAGTATGGTAAACAATAGCCTCTGTGTACAAATACCTCTCACCTAAACAGATTTAATTATTTTTTTTGTAAGGATATTTAGAGTTGCCATTTAAGTATGTCCAATAAGCATAGAAAGTATATCAACCTGATATATAACGTATATGTTTATTCTTTTCAGGAACCATGCAGGACTTGGGTTAAACAGTTTGTTTGAAATTATGAATTCAAAGGATATTATACGTTTCTAAATCTCACAAGGTAAAATCATGATATCCACCCAGTAGCATTTGAAATTATAAGCAATGAGCATTATACACCTAGGTTGATATTTAACACTTCACCAAATTTATTTCCCTGTGGTCTAGGTGTATGACCAACACAGTATTTCAAGCCTGTGGTCTAGGTATATGACCAAAGCAGTATGCTTCAAGTCTGTGGTCTAGGCATATGACCAACGTAATCTGTTTCAAGCTTGTAGTCTAGGTGTGTGACCATACAGTGTGTTTCAAGCTTAAAGGATTCTATTTTCTGTTGCAGTTACTTGTTTTTTTTATGAATATTTACCATTTTTATAGTTGCAACTTCCTTAATAAAAAGTGCCATATCTCACAGCTATTTCTCCCCTCAGGAAACACAAAAAGGAAGAGGTTAAAATGATTTAATTTTCTCAGAATCCCAGGAATGATAATTTTATATTACAAACATAAAGTTTCTAGCCTGGAAGTGTTAAAGGGGATGGGATAAACTGGACTAGTTTGATGAGTAATTTTGTATGTATAATGAGCACATGACTGTACACAGCCTCATACCCACCTAACTCTAATGAGAAATGTTGTACTTGTTCCATGGACCTGATAGAACAGAAATGTGGCAGACATGCATGGCTCTAATGATGAGCATATGGGTCACCAGCTAGATTTGTTCATCAGTTTTACAAGAAAATATGAGAAGGACTTGAGAAGAAAGAGCAAGATGAAGAGAGAGTTCTTTCAGCTAATTTTCTAGCCATCAGTTTATTCTTCCTTCCAAATGTGACTGAGAAAGAGAGTGAGGGGGGGTATTAAAATAAATAGGAAATAGCTTTAGCTAGGGGAAACAACAAGCAGAAAATCACAGGGAAAGGACGAAAGCGTGAAGTTGAGCAGAGTCTGTACAGGGTCAGAATTTTGAATGTAGGGGGACATCATTGTGTCATAATTGAAATAAATATGCTTATGCTATATTGAATTATGTCATTTAAAAATTATATAACTTGCTGCATATTTTAATTCTGATTTCACAAGCCAAATAATTATGATTGTATGTTTTCAACTGTGTGTGAATTCATGCATGTAGAACATTGATTTAGGATTTCTTTTCAAACAATAACAATGCTGCGTGCTCTAAGAGGAAAGTTTTCCCTTCTTGTATTTTATTCAGGTATGAACTAAACTGACAAAAAGAAACACAGAATCCTGATTACTGATATCATTTTTTTGTGTATCTTCTCTTACCAGCTTTCCACATTGTGTTTATTAGGCAAGCATGTGAGAGTGCAATGCTTGTCAAAGTCAGTGGTTTTACTCTCTATCGATTGCCTACAGAACAGGTAACACATGTGAACAGAAGCACAAGACACTTCTGCCAGACTACTTATCTTGGTCATCAAATGTTTAAGAACAGGTCTTATATCAGCAAGAACACACTGGCAGAATCCCTGTTAAATTAGATATTAAAAGCCAAAGCAGCCATTGAATAGATGTGGCTTTGTGAAGTTGAATGGTGAAGACAAAAGATGTAAAACTGCATAAAGTGCATTTTTTCCTAAAAAAAGATGGTGAAAAAGTGTTTCTACACAAAAAAGTATAAAAAATAACGGCTAGTTACGACAACCATATCGTTTCTCCTTTGTCGTCATTTTTAATTCCTAGAAGCCTGAACTTCCACAAGCTTGGGAACAGCAGGGAATAGACATGCTTTCATAGTTATAAAAAATTTTCTTCTATCAATGTAACAGAGTGCATTTGCAAAAGCAACTAACCATTCATCTGCTAGAATAAAAAATTTAAATGAAAAAGAAATCTTTATAAATTGTAAATGTATCTAATGTTCTTTTTCTGGATGTGTGCTTCGGATATCTGCTTTTAGAGCCACATCCATAGATTCACTCTTCCAATGGATTGGGTGGTCCTTTTGGATGCCTTGAACCTTTAACAAGGAAGAAAAGAGATCTGATTTAAAGTCTATGCCTATGGTAAAGGAATTTTAGAAAACTGCATGGACCCACAGAGATTTATACTTCACATTTACAACATACCTAGATCTGTGTCTCCTGCGTGATTGGTATTCCTGTCATGTACTATCTTCTGAGATTGATGCAGAATTCATGCTCGTATTTAGTTGTCTCTTTCTGTTCAAATGCCCAAATCTAAAATTGGTAGCATCTTCGATGATGCTCATATCCACTGTGCATTTTGAAGATCTTTGAATTAAATCCCTATTTCATCTTTTAGACAAATTATCAGTCTTTATGTATTAAAAGAGAATAAAATTCATAGTCACAAATGTCAGTTCTGGAATCATTTATATATTTCTGTAAATACATTTTAATAGAGTTTTTATTCAGCTGAAAAACCATGGATCAAGTAGAAATAAGAAGAATCAATACTTGGGATAGAAAAATACATAACATCAGGAAACATATTTAATGTTGATATATTTGGATTCACTTGACAATTCTAGGGTATGGCTCAGTTCATGGGAAATCTAAATTAGTTTCTACTGCATGAGTGTTTAGTTAGCAAGAGTTATGTTATAGACACTGTGCTAGGTTCTCCTGCCATAATTGTGACACAGTATTCTATCTTAGAATAAGCCTATATGGTCACATAGAATCTAAAATGAATTAATAAACATTAATGATTACTTAGAAGCATTCTGCCTTTAAAAGTCAGACCAGTCCTAACACTCCCAAGCTCAGCTTCAGTGAATATATCGCATGTAATAATGTGTACTTCTGAATGTGCTCTTAAATTTTCCAGCCTAGGATTCTTCAGCATGGCGTAATTGCCATTGGTATAAATTTCAGCTTTTCATACTGGCCTTCTACCAAAGCCTTCAATAAACAATGGTATTTCTCATGGAAGAAGCAAAATCACCTCTTCCTTAGAATTTGTGCCTTAACCCATAGTGTTTCCTGTCTTTATGCTCTTCAATTTAGCAGCAGATTTCTTTATTTCTATATGTTTTGAATGCTTCATGTCAAAATTTAACGACCTTACCTTAATTCCTTATTGGTGCTCAGCAATGCATCCTGGATATCTGTTCAGATATTGGTTTAATGAATGACTTTAAGAAATTATTATTCCCCAAATAGAAAGAAATTATTACCCAGTTTGGATTGTGTCTTCTCAGAATGTAAGGAAAATTTAAAAAATACATATGATGCGTAGCCTGACTTCTTTTTCTCCCCCTAATTTTGCTGCAAGTATCTCAATGTTAGAAAAGTTGCCTTTTAGCTTGTATAATCTTTTTAGAGTTGGGCATATAGTAAATGTTCAATAAACACATGTCTATTGATTGACTAATCTAGGAAAAGTTTAAATGAAAAGAAATGTTTATTTTAGAGAATATTCATTGTAGAAATAAGAGACTTAAACACAAATCCTAAAACTATTTTTCACTAACTTGGAAATGTCTTAACCACACTATAACATTTATTTTTTAATAAGTAATATACTGAAAATAATACTGACTCTATCCCACTGGTAGGACAATTCATATGATATAAAACACTCACTGGGATAGCTGGTGTACATTGATATAATCTCAATGAGTTATATTTATCCAGCAGATATATTCATTATTTCATTCAGTTTTAATTGCCACTTATATGTCAGGTACTCTATTGTTCATATTCAAAATATTCTAAGCATTGGACAACACCAATACCACAAAGAGAAGCTAAATACATTGCCACGTTGAAAAGGAAAAAAAATTTAAATGTGTGACATTTAAGTACACAGAATATCAACTTTCATTTCTTTAGATCATAATCATAAAGGAAACAGATCAACCATAGTACAAAGACCGCAAAGTGAATCTGAAGGGAAATGCTGACAACGAAATACAGCTACAAGTTCTGTTTCTTAGAAACTAATTTAAAATACCTGAATATAATCTATGAGAATAGACACAGGTAAAGACCTTATCTGAAGGTAGTAGCATAGGCAAAATCAGACAAATGTTGTGTACACGTGGGGTGAGTGTACGTGTGTGTGCGTGTGTGTGTGTCTGTAATATAAATTTTTGTAATCCATGTGCTTTGTTTTTCCCCCTGCCCTTTGAACCAAAAGTGCAGCATCTTTTCCTGCTCCTAGAATTGCACAATCAGATATTAATTAGGTAGCTGAAAGTTATTAGTAAATATCCAAAACCTTGAAGTAGGGCAATTACCAAATGTGAGACTTATATCAAGCCAACTGAAATAATCAGTTCCAGATTCAGGCCTTTGTGATGACCTATTTGCCCCAAAAGTTTTGTAATGGTGGTAGCCAACAGCTCTGGTCTTCATTATGATTGTCTCAGCTTACTGCCCTGAAGAGATGAGGGATACAAGAGGTGCTAATCCATGAAGCAAAAATTCCTGATGATTTACACCAGAACTAAAGGAGGAGTTTTCCCCTCCTACTGGATTCTCTGTAAGTAATTTCCTTGATAAAGTGCAGTCCATATGTAGTCAGAAATATTCTACCAGATGCAAGGCAAAGCTGTTGCTCGTCATTAGATTGGGATACTAGGCAGTAGGATAGAATTCTCCATCTCTTCATTTGCTCATTCATTCATCCATTCACTTACTTTTTGATAATGAGATCAGTGGTTTAGAAGATGCCATGGGAACAGGCATGAATAAATGATATTACCATAAATCTGTAACCAAGCAAAACCATGGGGCATCTCAATGTGACGCCAAGAGAAAAATCTATACTTTACTTCTGTTGAGTTTTACATTTAAACAATGCCTGATTTCAGAGGAAGTCATGAGAAATTCAGTTTTGCCACTTCTCAGGTCAGTCAACACCTCTAGAAAGGCCTTCCCTAACCTAACCTCCTTTTACTAACTACCAAAAATAAATTTCATTTCCTTTGTCACAAAACCCAAGGCAGTGATTCTGGCTTAGAGGAAAAAGAAAACATGTTCAAATGCCACTCTTCCCATCTTGATCTTCCTTCCTTCTCTTGTTCGGTGAAAACAGTAAACCAGCATTTACAAGACTCCTCACAGCGTGCAGCTGTTCTCATGTGGCTTGGTACAAAGCAGTTTTCCTTGTTTTTTGTACAACAGTGCAACCTAGCGGAAGAAGCAAGGAGCCCAGCCTTTCAGGGCCAACTGAAGCTCGCCAGAATGCTTCGATCAATTTTGTCAGTTCAAAGACCAATTCATGCTTATTTGATACATTTCATGTTTTTTCATAGGGGAAAAACATGATGAAAAGAAATCTCATAACTTGTGCAAGATTGTAATATAAATGGCTCACGATTTATTTGGAAAATAGTAGGTTTAAAAAATTAATAACTGAATACGCCAATGAACGTTTCTGAAATATATTTTCTGTGACTTTAATTTAAAAATAATGAGTAAATAATATGGGGAAGTACAATTCATAAATCATTTACTTAGATCAGTTTTAGGTTCAACTGTTATAGTCTTGAACAAATTGTGTATGGATGAAGAGTACATTCTATGTATATTAGAGAAAGAGAGAGAGAGAGGGTAAGGTGTGTAGAAAAAGAGAGACAGTGAAGAGACAAATATGGATTACACATGTAAAAAAAGAGATCCTTATTCATATATATATGCATACATAACACAAAAACAATAATAAAATTTGCTCATTAAGTGGCAATTTAGAACCAAAGCTTATATTAGTGCCTACATATATTAAAATCAATGTCCCTGAATAGTAAGTCAGGGCTTTCATGCCACTCTACATAAATTCTTTTAGAAACCACTCCGTATTTCATTTCAGAATATTCTTGAAAGCGAAATACTTAATAGTTATTCTTTTGTGTTGATTTGATTGCTTTTACTGTTTCTGTGAAAGCACTAAACGGTCTCATCTTACCACCAAAGTGTTTTAAGGCAAGTTTAAGCAAGTTTTATAATACATACTTTAAATTAAAACATGTAAATATAGAGATCCGAACTACACGGAGGAAGGGAAAATGGACTTCTAAGAATCCATGCATAAAAGTTTAACAGTTTTCATTTGTAAGAGGGTGAAGGACACATCAGTCACTCTTCTTGTTTAGAGGATATGCTATGGTGAGAATTAAACGTAATTTAGTGAGACAATAAAATCATCTCAGCTACAGTGCTGTTGTGTTTCGGATGGATTTGGGGATGATTAAATGTGTAAATCACAAAGATCTGAAACAATTTTTCTTTCCTTCTTTTTTAGCACACTTTAGATGGCATCTTGATCGTGCATGCCCTGTGAACACAGAAGGCCTATAGGTCAGCCCTGGAATTATAGCTAAACCTCAACTCCTGAGGTACACAGGCTGTTTATATCGATGAGAATTTATGATGTCTATACCCTAAATCCCCGGCCTCTCTTTTACATTGACTTCTTTACAATTTGCTGCTTTATTTTATGGTGGTCCCTTGCCCTCTATAAATATATCACAGTTACTTAACCCCAGATCCCACCCCCGACTTCAGGACTTCAGAAAGGATCTATTTGTTACTTATTCTGCTACTGGGTGTTTCATAATCCTCCACATTAGCAGCTATTATTTTATAGCAGTTAACATTTTCCAAATTCTCATCGCCTCCTGGCTGTTAGCCCTCTAACAGCTTAATAAGACCAGTCTTAGAACTGTTGTTTGTAGATTAAGCTGAAGTAGAATTTGTTCTTTAAACTCACACAATCATTGAAGTATTTTCTATTAAATTTGTATCTGTGGAAAATGAATACATTTAACTGTGAAAATTACATTTACGCAAGTTTAATTGTCTCGTGTTGCTTTAAATACATAAAGCATAAAAATATGACCCAATCTTAACAATATGCCACTGAGTAATTAAAGTTTTCCATGGGTTAGATTCCAATAATTATCTTGTTTTGACTGAACAATTCCCCCAAAATAAAGCTGGAAAATAACAAGGGATTATGGTTTTGCAAAAGCTATTGTCTGATATTAAAATTGTTAAGAAAATATGAGTCAGTATTATGCAAATTCTGACCTAATCTCCGCAGCATTCTGGTAGGTAATTGTATTTTTTCTTTAAAGGAGGACAGACCCTACAATAATTATGCCTTGTTAGTGTCTGCATTGCTACATTTTTGATTTATGTATTTTTCTGGGAGTTGACAGATAAGCAAGAAAAATTGACATATTATAAACTAATAAAAATAAATAATATCAGAATCTGCCTAGCAGCAGTCTGCATTGGGAGGTTAAATCAAGGCATTAATCACACAAATATTTGAGCAAAATATAGTTTGCACTAAAATTTTTAAATAGCATATATCAAACATAACTAAATATTTAAACTGCTATGTTTGTGTGTAACTGCGTGTGATTACTAAGGTAAGTTGCTACTTAGTATATATAAAAGCCTTTTTATTTTTGGTCACTTTTCTCCCCTGCAATTTTTAGGAACTCAGGTTACTTGAAATCTTTCTCCCCTATAGATAGCAATATGCAATGTTGCTGGGAGATTTGGCATTTCTAGTTTTTCTCCAAAGAATATTCCTTAATGGAAAATTTGGTTAGTGCATTCTTCAATGCTTTTGTGAGAATTCTTATTACTTAAAAATGCTGCCATTTGAAAGCTTTGTATTATTTCCTATTAAATACTAGGGGGAAATAAAAATTCCAGGCAATAGCAGGTGCTAAGATGCATGCTCTGCTACATCACAGGCTGGGCAAAGTGGAAAGAAAGTGGAATACCCGTGAGCACAGGATTTGGTAAAATGTAGCTGCTGGGACTGTATATTAGGCACAAGCAAAGCAATAGGAGCTGTGGGTGCTGCTCTGTCTTTAGGAGTTACACATGCTAGTCTATTGTTAGGCTCTAGGAATGTTGTTCCATCCTTCCAATTCATGCAGGTACAGCTTCACAGTATGTCGGTATCTCCTTTAACTATGACCAGAGTTATACAAACAAATGCCTCACGGGTATCAATGTAATCATACTAGTGATGGATAAGTGTTGTTCTTTTGCCAGTCTAAATGGAAGTAAGCATTTGGTTTGATATTAACATTTTCGATGTGTTGTTGCTCCTGGAGCAGACTGCATCCCAAAATCAAACTAAATAATCAATTTCTAGAAATAAAGGAAAATTAGTCCCTAAAGCTTATATGGGATGTGACCAACAAAATCACAGAAACTTATATTCACAAAAATGGAGAAGGTATATGTTAGTATTTTGTGATACTAGTTCAGAAACTTAGAAAATGAATCTAACTCTAAAATGAATAGTATACTACCTTTCATGTATACTTTCCATTAGACAGTATATACATGACTAGATGTGCTCGAAACAGTAACTTTTTGGTAGCAGACTGCTAAGTGTACACTAAAAATTCCTTTTTGAAATATGGAATCAAGAAACAGTCTATAAAATCAGCAAAATATGAATCACAATGAAAGTGAGAATTCTCAAAAAAACCTACGTGAGAAATCATAAAAAGGAGTTAGTACTGGAGGAATAAACAGACTCAGAGAACATAACTGGAACTAGATAACAAGCCTATCACTCACCTCTAATCTCAACACAATAGTGCCCAGTGACTACTGTGCCCAAGAAAAAGTAGTGCCCAAAACTCTCTCACCAGCTCTCATAGTCAGTAAGGGTGTCATTATTGCAGCAACCCATTTTCCCAAATAAAGATGAACAACATCATAATACTGTCTCTACACACACATACGGGCATACATGCATTCAAATGGTATTACATACATGTATATATATATATATATGCAAAATAAATATGGTAGGTTTGAATAAATCTATTTGTATATAAGTATGTAAGTAGTAAATCTGTGCATACTTTTGG
>NW_008360329.1:1270633-1369974 GCF_000622305.1 Nannospalax galili
TTTTGGTAGGAACTATACATGTATACTTGAGGCAGGCACTATAGTAAATAAGACTCTTATTAGGCAATACCTACAGCATCATTCTAGAAGCCACATAGAAATTTTTATCTTATATATTTTCTAAGGCCTTAAATATTCTTTATAATCAATGACTAGCTGTTACTGAATGAATTTTATTATGTAGATACATATTAACCATGAAACAATTTCTATAATACATGTATACTTGAGGCAGGCACTATAGTAAATAAGACTCTTATTAGGCAATACCTACAGCATCATTCTAGAAGCCACATAGAAATTTTTATCTTATATATTTTCTAAGGCCTTAAATATTCTTTATAATCAATGACTAGCTGTTACTGAATGAATTTTATTATGTAGATACATATTAACCATGAAACAATTTCTATAGTCAACCATATAATTCTAGCTTTTGATAGAAGCAGTATCATCTGCTTCAAGAATTTTATGAAAAGTTTGAAAACATATGTGTTCACATGCATACGGGTTGAGATTACAAACATAGAAACTGAGGGTCGGGTAGTCATTTTTAGATGTACTTTAAGATGAACTTTCACTACCATCTCTGGGCAGTTGCTCTTGTCTGAGTACATAATATCATTATTTCATGTGATAGTCCCAAATAATTTTGACCATGTGTTAAAATTCCTGTTTTACAGGAGATTTTCACTAATATTATCAAGTTACATACCTAGAAATCACAAGAATTTCAATGCATTTCTATTAACTCCATTTATGCTAATTCTAGCAATTAGAGACCTTTGGAATGAAAACACAAATTGTAGATTGTCTTTTGCTATATAAAGCAAAAGATGAATTTTAAAAGGAAATCAGGCATTCATGTTAATTTAATAAATCTTGGAAGAGTGGGGACCATAGAATGAATAAAGACCACACACCACCCACTTGGAAATAATCAGACTTCAAACATTTTCATTCTCTTGCTATCTCTGATCAATTTTTAATTCCAGGAAAGAAAAATCTAGTTTAGCTCTTTGTCTTTCATGACTTCTGACAAGAACCTGAGGGATGGCCTGGCTACAACATGTCAGATGGAAAGAGGTGTTTCTAAAATGAAATCAGATCGACCAAGACATGAAAGTAGCACATGGCCAACAAAAATAAGAAATGAAATGCAAACTCCAAAGGAAGTATAAGGGAAATTTTGTTAATGTCTGTATTGTATGAGGTCTGACTTGCCTCCAAGAGGATGGTTCTGCTTTACAAGATTTAAGCATCATGCTACCTGGTTGCAGAAAAATTCCTAACTGCCAAGAGAATTTACTTGACTAAAATACACTACAAATGAGAAGTCCTCCTCATTTTATTCTTGCTTTTTGTTTGTTTAAAAATATTTGTTGCATGATCTTAAAAAAGCAGTGAAAGTAAATGTGAATCAAACATGAAAGCTGTGCTAGTGTGACTTTTTAATTTCCCCTCAAGACCCATACGTTAAAGTTTAATCCCAGAGTGGTGTGATTGGGAGTAGTAGAGTCTTCAGAAGGTGGGGTGCAGTGAAAGGAGTTAAGTCATAGGGAGCCTTAAAGAGGAAATGGAAACCACACTCCTTTCTCTTTCTTCGAGGGTCGGTCATCATTAGGTGAGCAGTTTTCTCTACTACAAATTTCTGTCCTGGTATACTGTGCTGCCATATGCTCAAAGAAATATGACAACCAGCCATGAACCCAAACCTCTGACGCTAGCAACCAAAGTAAACTTTTCCCCACTGTTTATTTTCAGTATTATTTCATAGTGACAGAAGGTTAAATAATACAGTGTGCTTCTGTTTCAGTCATGGTCAAGTGTGGATCTAAACCTTCAAAGAGATTACCTCCCCACCTGAATTGTGGGGCCTGTGATTAAATCAACTGGCCTATTCCTAGAGAGGATCCAGCTCAGCTTCTCCCTGTGTTCAGTGTCTGTTAATGCTCTCTCTACATTCATTCCTCACCATCTCCAAAGAGTTTTTGATGCTCAAATTCATCTTAACTGTTAATTTGCATTTTACTTACAATCCTTAAATATTCTAATACTCAGAACTGCTATCTTATTGAGATTCCATCCCCCCAGTGCATTATTTGTATCTGTCATTAGTCTGTGCTAAACTCCCCAAATCATAAAGGGTCCTCATTACCTCTGAACATGTCCTTGGGTTGGCACACTATTAGTACAGGATAAGCCTTTCAGAAATATTCAAATTTATTTTTACTAAAATAGAATTTCCTGGGAGAGTTCAGTATGTTACACTACTTCCCGGAGTTAACAGTAAAGTCTTCTTAATACACCTCTCTAAGTCTCCCTTGATGAAGACTGACAACATTTTCTCACATTAGGTTTTTATTGTCTATTTTTTTTCATAATCAGTCTTAGGGTCACTTAGAGAAGAAGTCAAATCTCACAAAAATTATTCAAGCAATTGCCTAAGTAATAGAAACAACTAAATCAAAAAGAGTTTCATTGAATAAGGAAATATTTTACTATAATTTGAAAAAAAATCACAGAACAAGCTTATGTCTTTAACAGACTTTCAGGACAACTTATGTACTCAAGAAGGCACTTCTCGTTACTCATGCTTTGAAAGAGAACAAAACAGAAGTCAGTAACAGCTTTGAGGCAGAGAGATGTTTTCAGGTTGCTCTATCTTTGAAAATTATTGACAATGAATTAAAAAACATTCCCTCGTTTTAAAAAGGAAAATCCTAGGAAACATGTAATTTGAAAACTATTTATGCAAAATTCCAAATTTAATTTTATAAAAATGAATCAGTGCAATAAAAGGCTCTAGTAACTTTAATATAATAAAAATCACACTTATTTAATCATTTTTTGTGGCTGTATGAAATTGCTTACAAAAGGGACTAGAGACAGTAACTGCATAGAATCACACTGTAAGATTGAACAATACAACTGAAAACATTAGACCAGCACTGCCAAGCAGCACAGCCATTTCCACTGAAAGGTGTTGAGAACTTGGCATCTGAGTGGTCAGAATGACATGTATTGCAATTGTGAAGTTTACATCCGACTTCAAAAACAATATGAGAAATAAAGAGTAACAAGATGCTCATTAATCCCTGTTGAAATGATACTACATTAGAAATAGTACTGAAATTTCTTTTCCCTTTTGCATTGTCAGTTTTCCTATGTGACTGAAAGAATGTAAGTGCATCCCAATCAAGGATCACATTATAGTTTGAATGGGCAGCATCGGTCAAAATAAATATCTGATAAATATTAAGCATGTACAAAGCTTAACATCACTCATTTGGGCAGTTCTATGGATTTTAATTTCTTAGTTTCTATTCATTATTCTGAGTTTAATAAACTCTGCTGAAAAATTCTCTTATGTTGAAAATTTAGAAAAAAAAGGTAACTTGATTGGCATAATTATCTCCATTTCCACAGAAATGTCAAATTGTCTGACAATTTTCAGGAAATAAAGGAGGAGAGGAAAACAATGAAAAATCAAAGCACCAACAAATATACTAGCAGTTAAAAAATCAAAGGTTTACTTGAAAATTACTTGCCATATACATTTTTTGTATTAGAATAATCTGAATCACAAACATTTCTGGTATAATATGAAATAAAGCAATTCATAGGAGATATATTTTTGCATGTTCTAAAATAAAAACAGAACAAAACAAAATTTCTTTTGAACATTAAAGAACTAGGTAATAAACCTAGTGTGGTAGCCCACGCCTTTAATCCCACGCCTTTAATGCCATCCCTTGGGAAACAGAGGCAAGCACAAGGCCAGCCTGGTCTACACAGTGAGTTCCAGGCTGGCTCTGACTATAGGGAATCTTTCTCTGAACCCCCCCTACAAAACTCACATGATATTGGATATGAATGTAGATAAAAGAGATTCTAAATTAAATCACAATTATTGATGGAATGCAACCAAAACATTAACTTTTGTCTGACTTGATTGTAGACACACTAGATTCTTCCTTGAACTTGGTACTTCCTACAGGACAGCCAGGGCACTCTATCCAGAGGCTTCGGACAGCCCTTGTTTTCAGCCAGGCATTGTAGTAAGCTACGCCATTCTTTAACTTCCCTATTGATTCTGAGTTGCTCTGAGTAAAAACTTGTATTCCTTGTATCTGGTTTCTGCTAACATAAAACCATAAGAAATTATTTTTAATTCTCACATAAAATAAGATTTCTATAATTATGCTACATAAATAATCCTGAGACTTACAACTGCTCCTGAAATACTATCAGTGTGGTATAATCCATAATACTCATGACATCACACTCAGTAAAAACAAAGTTCCAAAATTTTACATGCTGTCAATATCATGAGTTGGAAATATAATTACATTACAAAGTTGTGTTATGGTTTCTTTCTTTTTATTTTCCTCTCCCTACTCTCTCACCTACCAAAGAAGTTGGCTTATGTTTCATTTGGGTATATGATCTTTTCATACTTTAACTCAACTGGGCTTTCCATTTCCAGTATTTTCTCATATATAGCCTAATCTTCAAAAGACATTTCATTACGCTATATTTTTGATGTGCATTGTGCAAGCACAGTATTTGTATTGCAGTATTCACTCTAAAATACATATTCACGTGACAGCCCATAATATCCTTGAAACAGCCATTACAGTCTGTCAAATAAATAATGCGCATTTTAAAGATGGTCTTTATGTGGGATGGCTCTCCTGCATTTTCATGAAGCTGATTTTTCTTTTATTCTTTAAGAAAGAAAAGCACACAAAAGAAATGAACGTGCAGAAAAATATGTTAAGGTAGAAGTGACACAAAGCAGAAGGTTCAAGCATCCTTTAGCTTTCTGCTTTTTCCACTGAGCTTCTATTTTACCCTTAACATTTTACAAAAAGACAGGGCGATTACATCATTTTCTGTGACCTTCTGTATTTGGACATTTAAAAACAAATGTCTTATTTTGAGTATTTTTATAATATGAATCATATTTTGCATTTAGCAGTGACAAATTTTTCTTTAAAATCATGATTTCTTTGATAAATGTTGCTATTAGAGAAATGGCATCTCAGCAGTCAGTAAGCTGTATTCTCATTATTTTAAAATGGCAGATTTTTCTTTGTGTTGCCCGTGGTAAGTACAGTTCTAGTCGTACTGACTTTCTAGAGATGAGTTCTCAGGAAACAGATATTTAAGTCTCTTTTCTGCAGTAATGTCTTACCAGTGGCTATCACAGCCATGAAAAATAAGAAGAATTCAAAACAACATTTATTGATGCCTACTATGTGTACTATATACCAAGTGCCATAATATGTGCTTATTGTGATTTAATCTATAAGACAGTTATTCTTTTAAAAATTTCATTTATTATTTTTATTTTCCTTATTTGTATGAGTGTATTGCCTGCTTGTATGGAAGTGCTCCCATGTTGTGCCATGCCTGTGGAGGTCAGAAGAGGACACTGAATCCCCTGGAACTGAGTTGGATGGTTATTAGCTGCCATGTCAGTGCTGGGAATCAAACTCAGGTCCTCATAACAACTGCCAGTGGTCTTAACCATTGAACCATCTCTCCAGCCCCCAACACAATTGTTTTTATGGTACTACTATGTTCAACATGATTTTTTTCATGAAATAAATGTACTTGATTATAGTATAGTTTTTTTATTGTTATTGTCTCTTACTTTATAATAAGATAATGTGCCTTGAATAGAATTTTCAAAGAACCCATAGAAGAAACTTGGGTTTGTGCCTCTCTGACCCTCACAGGCCTTTTAGATTAAAGAATTAGGTTCTTTCCTACAGTCCAGCATCTTTCCCCAAATCAACACAAAAGAGATCATGGAAAGGATTCTCTTTTAAATGGTTGAGATTTAATATTAGCTTTAAAACTATTTCAAAGTCAGGTGTGGTGTGTGGTGTGGTGGCACAGTCCTTTAATCCCAGCACTGGGGAGGAAGAGGCATGGTGATCTCTGTAAGACCAAACACTAACACAGAATGTTAATCATCATATCTAACCTTTGTAAGAAATGTGCCACACAGAAACACATCATAGAACCCATGCATCCTTTGGACCTCATCAACACAAGCTAAAAGATTAGAAGAAAATCAAAGATGTTCACGCCCAGGTCATCCTGACAACAATAAATCTCTATAAATGAATTGAACTTAATCTGCTAGAGAGTTGTCCTGCACAACAGTTTTTGATACCTAACTGAGGGCTGATTGTCATGCATCACCATTCATGTGTAAAGTTAGTAAAACTTTACATTTGAAAATCAGTTTCTCTATCACAATAGCTGTACCTCATACACTGTAAGGCCACAAACGAAGACGCTACTATGCTGGCAGCAATGATCACTAAATATTTAAATATTCTATTGTCGCAGAATGTCCTCTTGGGCAAGGTTGCTCTAATCAAGTAACAAGGTTCATGGTAATTACCCTTAGATTTCCAAAAATGGGTCCTTACAAATTAAGAAACATTTACATTATCTTTAAGAAAAGATAGTAATTTCCTATCATATGTAAATAATCACAGATACAAAATTTGACTATCTTTAAATCTGAATTTGGGGACATATAAGACAATGTGCCACTTTCATTTATTTGTCTACTGATGATCAGAATCTATAATGCTAAAAATTTCAACAAATTCTCTTTTTTTATAACCAATGAATTAGATCTTTTGCCATCTGTGTATTTTTTCTATTCCTCTACACATGTCATTGTATACTTAGGCATAAAAGCTAAAATGAAATAAAATAATAAAAAAAACCCATAAAAATTAAATTAGCTCTCTGTAATTTTCCCTTAAATTTTTATTTGTATATTCAATATTGGAAGGCTATGATACCCACTAGTCTGTTCAGAAAATTCAGATAATGTTATTGCTTTTTCCTAGTTTCATTGATGTAATTAAAGCTATAAATCATTTCAGATATAGACTATAGCCTTAATAAATAGGTACAATACTTATAATATCTTTAGATGATAGCAATTGACAGGCTCATTGGACAGCAAGTTTCTTAGGGCAACATAACATGCCTTAATTCATTTGTGATTCATCCATCCATACATTTACTTATTCAGCAAAAAAACCTGACTGCTAAAATATACTGTTCACTAATATTCTAGATAGCACAAATGCATCAGTATACAAATGAAATTTTTTTCTTGAGGATGTCACATTTCAGTGGGAAAGAAAAACAGTGAAAACTAAATTAAAATGTCAGTTATTAATAAGTGTTACTAATCATGAAGAGAAGACAACATTAGACAGAAATATTAGATAATATCTCAAAAATTAATGAAGAGAAAATGATAAGAAATCCTCTGGAAGAAGCAAAATTTGGTCAAAAATGAAAATCCAGAGACAGAGAAGCTAGTTTCACAAATTAAGAAAAAAATGAGGACACCGTTATAGAATGTGGAGCAAGGGTTAAAATGATACACCTACCTTTATAAAAACGTTACATGCCTAAATTAGTCTAACTGAAAGAAATAAACAATCAGAATATACACACAATTAGACATATCAAAATGTCAAGATCTATTTGAAAATTTAAAGTATTTTTTACTTTAAAAACACGTATAATTTGAAAATTGTGTTAGTTTAATCTTAAGGTATTTTTATTAAGGTTATTTAATTCATTTCATTTTCATGTGTATCTGTGTGAGCGTATGTGCACATATGTGTATGGACACATGGCCTCTGTTTGCATGGAGGGCAGAGGAGAGCATGTGATCCCTCAGAGCAAGAATAACAGATGTTTATAGGAAGCCTGGCTTGCTTTGTGGATGCTGGGTTCTGAGCTCTGGTCTTCATGATTGCACAGTTAGTGCTCTTAACCACGGAACAATCTCTTGAGATCTATGATATTTTATTACATAAGGAGATTAGGATAAGCTAAATAAGAAGTTGTGTTTGCAATGTGTGTAAAAGAATCTTAGAAGTTATAGAACTCTGACAATTTATCTGAAGAAAATCTCTGAGGATATATGACTCACCTCCATCAACTCTGTTTTTGTCTCTGCATCTAACTGGGAGGTGCCATCTAGGAGGTTCTGAAAATTATCAGTTCTGTATGTAATTGGTTTCATAATATGATACAAAGGGTAAATGGCATTCCTGTCCTTTTCTGTCCTTTCCTTTCCTTCTGAACAGGATGTAAACATTAGCTGGGTGACACTGATGATAGAAGAAATAAATGTTCCCATAAAACTGAAGCACACATCCTGTTTCATTATGCATTTAGTTATGCTATTTGGGGTCATTATTCTAATGATAGAAGAGGAAAATATATATGTATTCTCATAATGCATTTTTCAAAAATATAATTAATGATATCATTCATGGGTTTCCTAGATAAATAGTTCAAATCCTCATGACAAAATGGAAATATTAGAGATGACTTTATGCAACATGTAAAGATCATAACTAAGTCCACTTAAGAGCCATCACAGTCTTGTACAAGCCACTGGCTCATAACCCACTGTCAGTATCAAAATCATGTACACCATATATTACAGTACCTCTTTCTTTTGGAACTTTGGTAAAAATAATCAAGAACAGATTAGGCAGATACTATGTGCAATCTAAAGACATTTAACAAACTTAGTTCTCACTAGTCTTTAAATTTACTTGAAAAATTCTTATAAAAAAATCATTTCATAGAACTAAAACCTGGCATTAAAAATCATATTATATATATATATATATGGTTACTTTTATAACATTGAAACTATGGGCCTCTGGTTATGTTATGTGAAAATATTGTGCAAATCATAGCCTGACTCCTACTATGTTTACAACAGTCCAAGAAGAGTTAACCTACAAATTTATAATGGCATTAGTCTAGTCTGAGGTTTCTTCTGCATGTGTGTGATTGGCATCATTTTTCTCAGAATAGACTTAAATTCTAAGAAGTGATGCACTGTTTTTGTCCTAGGACTCTATTTTCTAGACAGAAAAAAGGATAATGGTTCTTCATTCAACTACTATAATTGATTTTAAATTAATAGTGACTGTTTCCCAAGTATCTTCAAGAGATAGGCATGGCAAGCTATTAAGTAGTAATCAATTTCGTAATAAATAAAAAGTCTTTGGTATTAAATTAACCTATAACAACATTTAAATTATATAATAAAATAAGCCATTCAAATTAGTTTATCTATGATACATGACTAATATGTTTCCAATTCTGAAACTAGTTATTTGCATGTATAATGTATAACATCTTAATGACCAAATATCATTATATTAGGATCAATAAGAGTAGGAAAACTACATATTTTAGAGAATTAAATATTTACACTTCAACAAACATAGCCACTGGATTCAGATTTTAGAAGATTGTTCTAAACATATATCTTTAAGAAATATTTATTTAACTTTAGAAAGAATATTGAAATATAATTTGAAATCTTGGTTTTTAATTTTTGAATCTGCTACCCAGTAGCTCTGTGAGCTTGAGAAATTAAGTTCAATTCAATTCAATATCACTTCATTAAATATTTATGGAGCAACCTCTTTTGTGCAAGGATGGGAAGAGAGAAACCTATTTGAAGGCAGAGGGGAGAGCTCCATGAGAGAACAAAAGATTAAAGATGCTAGCAAGGAGAATAATTGATGTATTAAGAGTCTGAGACAGGGGAGATGAGATAAAGAGCACACATCTAGGGGTTCATCTTGGGAAGAAAAGGAGCAGGTCTTCCTAGGAGATAAGAATAAAAAATTATGTATGAAAGATAAAGGCAGATTCCAAGGTAGAAAGAAGATGAGGTAAGGTATTACATCCAAGAGTTGGTGTGTGTGTGTGTGTGTGTGTGTGTGTGCACGCGGTTCCATTTGTGTGCATGCATATGTGTGTGCGTGCGCTCATGTGTGTGCATGTGTGTGTGTGTGTGTGTGTGTGTGTTCTGAGTAAAGAAACAGATGAGTCATGAACTTGGCATGTTGCAATAGTGGAGACATTTGCAGAGGGTTACAAGCAAGAATGCATTAATATAGAAAATGGAGTATGAAAAATTGCTGGAAGGAAATAATGCTTAGAATCCACTCAGAAATTTGGTGTTGTGATCTGGTCAAAATCAAGATATGTTCCCAATGTTCTTTATAAAAAAACACTAAAATCAATGAAGAAATATATATCAAATAAAAATTTTCCTATTTTGATATTTAAAACACAAAATGAGAAAAATACCACAAATGGATGTTAATTTTCAATTAAGTAGTGAGTTATGGAAAATTAGTACTAGAAATTTTAAAATGATAAATTACTAGTCCTAAGCTAAATTTGAATGGGAAAATAGCCAGGAAGAAATAAAAAAATTTTAAAGCCATGCTCGTGATTTTAAAAATAAGTGAATGAAGTTGAATTAACAGGAAAGTTAAATAACAAGGGTGGATCTCAACGAAATTCTAACTGTAAAATTATTGTTTCATCTAAAACAGCAATTCTCTAATCTCAGAAGATTGTGAGCTGCTATGTGGGAACCCAACCTGGGTCCTCTGCAAGACCAGCAAGTGCTTTTAATCTCCCAACCCTCTCCAGCCCCAGGGAAAATTTTATTAATGGGAGGATAAGGATGACAAAGTGAAAGATTGAATAAAAATAAACTTTGTCTTTTGAAAGTCACTAGAATCAAGTAAGCCAAGAGTACATGCAGTTCTAATATCCACTTCTGATATTTATCTCCTTGGCAGATGACTGTCATGACTATGCAATCAGCATGATAAAACACAGCTGCTGACATCATCTGGTTTCTTGAATTCTAATAACCATTTTTAATGCTTTGCAACTACAGTTCCAAGAGGAACAACCTTCCCAAGTTTATCCCTCATTGTCTTGGCTAGAATCATGGAGATGGTAGAAAAATAATGGTGGCTAGGTCTCACATCCTGAATGAGGACAGCACTTAGAAGTGGTTTTATGTAAAGGCTCATGATGGATTTTTTTTCAAGAGCACATACAAGCAATCTACTTGATAATAAAAGAACATACTTGCTAAGTTGAAGAACTGACCATGTGATATTTATATCTTCCAGAACATCATGTATTTTTCTGTGGTGGTCAGACAGAACAACTTAAAATATATATAAATTAGTATGGTTCGTAGTTTCATAGGCTTCAGTCCACACACATCCAGCTGCATTGTTCTGGTACATGATGTGGTAGAGCATCATGACAGGGGGGACATGACAGGTATAGCCTGTCATCTCATGGCAAACAGGAGGCAGGGAGCATGGTAAGAGGACAAAGCACAGTTCTCAAGAACACACTATCTATGACCTGCCTCAAGTTCTATATCTTAGTGTTTCTAGAACTGTTCAAAATAGTACCACTAGCTGGAGACCAAATGAGTTGAGCCTTCGGGAGAGGCTTTTCATTTCTAAACCATAATGCATGTGTCTGTTATTCTTTATAACAAAAGAAATAGCATATGCATTGAAAAGTACAATTCTACTAAGTATTGGCACAAATGTTCAATGGACAGAGAACAGTTGAAGTTGCAAAGTACATGTCACAAAGTTCATGTTATATATGAAAGATAAAATAACATTTAATTTGCCTCACTTACAGACAGGGTGCTAATGCACCTTCTGGAACTCATAACAGAATCACTTTAGGGTTTATTTAGTTTCTAAAAACTTTTAAAAATAATTTCATACAAGAGGGCCTTGAGAGATGGTTCAGTGGTTAAGAGCACTAGCTGTTCTTGCTAAAGACCCAGGTTCAAATCCTATCAAACATATGGCAGCTAACAACCATCCCCAAACTCCAGTTCCAGGGGATCCAATGCCTTCTTCTATCCTCCACAGGCACTACATGAAATGGCTATGCTTACATCGGTGCAAGCATAACACTCATACACATAAAATAAGAATAAATTTTGAAATAAAAAAAAAGGATTTACAACATTTTCACCTTTTCCATCTCCCCCCTCCAAATCTTCCCACATTTCCCCCACTCTCTTTCAATATCTTGACCTCTTAATTGTTACTGTTACATATATATGTTTGTGTGTGGCTATATATACATACATATATATCTATGTATATCAACTATTGAGTTAATTAAATGGTGCTGTATGTACATCTGTTTAGGGCTTACCACATGTAATTAGATACCCAATCAGGGAGCTCATCCCTGTAGAAAACTGACTCTTCCTCTCTTAGCAGCCATTGATTGCCTATAGCTCTTCATCCTAAGATATGACCTGAACCCTGCCCCACTGCTGACGATACCACATACTTCAGATACAGAACTTGGAGGCATGCAGCTGGAACTGATCTGGAAACCTCCTCCATGAGAACCATCTTTCATAATATTGGAAGGTTCTGTAAGCTGCCAAAGGAGATAAACAATCAATAATCCTAACTGTAAAGCCTACAAATGACATCAATGATGGCCTGGCAAGGTATCCCCAGTGGTGCCATAGTGGTACTTTTATCCTGAAGGTAAAAAATAATTTTCTAATTGGAATTAAAGCTTGCTAAATGAAACAGAATTTATGCTTGGTACTCTAAATACAGTCAAATATCTGTGGCTGGAGAGGTCATAGACTCTATAGGAGAACTTACTGCTGCCATTTCCCTACACCAATACAATTTCTGTCTTCTAAATACTTAAACATATACCCTCACATAAGTGTACCTCTCATCCTTCATTCAGGAAGCTTTTTTCCCTTTTCTGAGGCAAGGTGTCCCTCTAACCCCAGATGGCCTGGATCTTTCTATGTAGAACAGGCTAGACTTGATCTTACAGAAAACCCTACCTGGTTCTGCCTCCTGAATGCTGAGATTAAAAGCATGTTATCACCACACTTAGCCAAAGAAGTTTCTTTTTGCAATAGATGGAGATGATTACAGAGAACTAGAACTGATCAAAACACAGAATAAGTGACTGGGGTTGCTCAGTCCCTACTGATACATACAAAATGTAACCCCTACAACTGAAGGCTTAAGGAGTATCACAAGAAGGGATGGAGAGATTGTAAGTGCCAGAGGACAGGATGCTTGCTGCTATATAATGTCTTTAAAACATGAAAGGGAAGCTGCACCCATGAACTCTCAACAATATGGATGCCTAAACAGAATCTATATAATGATAGTGTGGTTACTTAAATGAGGTGTCACCTATAGGCTCAAGTATTTTATTACTTGGTGCCAGTTGGTGATGCTATTTGGAGAAGTTTAGGAGATTTGTCCTTTCTGGAGGAAGCATGTCACTCAGGTCTGACTTTGAGAGTTCTTAGCCAAGTCTCATCTCTGGTGTTCGTCTCTTTGATTCTTGCTTGAAGATGTGAGAGCTCAGCTTTCTGATCAGCACTTTCTGCACATGTCTGCCTCCTGTCATGCCTCCCCATGGTGGACTTCTCCTTCTGAAACCATTCATCAGATAAATTAGTTCTTCTGGAAGTTGGTTTGGTCATAGTATCATAGAAACAGAAAAGTAGCTAATACAGGTAGTTTTGCATTTTAGAAATATTTTTATTTTATGTGCATGCGTGTATTGTCTGCATGTATATAAGTGCACCCACGTGCACTGCAGAAGTCAGAAAAGAAAAGGGCATTGAATCCCTTGGAACTGGAGCCATGGATCGTTATTAACTGCCATTTGGGTACTAGGAACTGAATTTAAGTCCTCTGCAAGAACAGTCAGTGCTCTTGACAGCTGAGCCATCTCCCCAGCTCCAGGTTTTGTGTTTTACTATTATAGCCAGGTCAGGGGCGTGACAACATAAGAAATAACAGTGTCTGACAAGAATGAGACTGAAACAATACAGATATGCTGTTTTCTAAATCTCAGCACCATGCAAAAATATCACTTTCTTCTAACAAAACACAAATCACATCCTATCACCAATGGATGATACAGAAATGATATATAAATTTCACCAATCAGATAAGTCCATGTTCTCTTATTCCTGAGGTCCTGAGGCACTGTCCTTAGTTCTAGTTTAGTCAATGAAAGCAAAAAGCTTATGTAGCCTTGGGCTTTCCAGGAAACAAGTCCACACATAATTAAAATGCAAGGATTCTGTACACAGAGTGTTCATATGGATAATATGACCTGGTCAAGGAAAATTATGTCAAACCAAGTATAAAACACAAACCTGGGAAATGACATACAAGAAAATTTTAACATTGGACAATGCCTTAGTCAGAACCTCAAGTATACCCCAAGAAAGAAAAATAATGACAAATTGAAATTAGACTACATGAAACTCATACATTACCATTTTCCATGGTGCTGGAAATCTATTAAAATCACTATTAAGAAAATAAAAATCTTGTGACAAAATCGTTGCAAAACATGAATCTGATAAAGTGTAATATATAAAATTTTGTTAAAATGGAATAACCATAAATGAGCAATCAAATTGGCAAGAAAACAAAAGAGGCTAACATCTAAAACAGCATCAAGCATAAGAGGAGGTATGGCTGGTGCATTAAACTCACAAGGCCTGTGGATGGGATGCAGACTTAGGAGTCACTGTCAGAACATTTTGGCAACTTGTAAAGTTAAATGCTTCTATCATACAGGCTGACAGTTGCACACCTTAGTATACATGAAAGTGAGCTGAAAGCTACTTTCACAACAAGAGGTAGCCATGACAATAACTTCATCTATATTTCCCAAACCATAGAAATATCTTAGATATCCTTCAAAGTGAATGGATTTAAAAATATCTGTAGGCCCAGTGTGGTAGCTCATGTTTTGAATTCCAGCACTTGGGAAGCAGAGGCAGGCAGATTTCTGTAATACAGAAGACAGCCTGGTCTCCATAGTGAGTTCCAAGCCAGCTTGGCCTAAAGGGAGAAATTGTCTCAAATACAAAAATTTCTGGCACACCCATACAGTAGAATATCATATAGCAATGATCTAACAACCTCAAAAAGATGTGGGAAAGTTGGTCTTCTGTAAGGGAGTGAAACTAGATAGGCTGACCAGACTCCATTGAATGAACTAACACAAGGGACATATGGGGACACAAACTTGACTGAATAGACCTTAAAATATATCACAGAATGCATGAAATCCAGTATGAGGAACTATAGGGGGTACAATAGGGGAAGGGTCTAGTCTAAATATGATAAAGAGGTATTGCATGAAAGGCAAAAAATTCAATCTTAAACACATTTTAAAAAAGTTTAATGACATGGAGAATTTTAAATGCATACTGCTAAGTGAAAGGAATTAATCTACAAAATTGGCAGCCTTTATGATTTCAATTATATGATGTTCTGGAAAAAGTAGAACTATAGAGACAGTCCAAAGCTCATTGTTTGCCATAAATTCAATAAAAGTATGGGAAAGTGTAAATAGAGCTGCAGAAACTTGTAGGGAAAGCAGAATTTTCTGTCTGATACTAGAAAAGTAGATATGTACTCATTTTTGAAATCCCATAGAACACAAACCTCAAAGTCTATGCCTTAGTATAAATTATTATCTTCAGTAAGTAAGGAAACTCAGTATTGATTCATCATGTATAACAACTGCTCCATAACAATGCCAGATGTTAAGAGCAAAGAAAACTGCAGGGTGATGAATATGCCTATCCATTCTGTACATTCAGCTTTCTCTCCTCATCTTTCCTATGAATCTGCACCTGTTTTATATTCTCTTTCACTAAACTGTTCATTTTAATGTAGATTTGATAACTGAGAAAGTATCCTATAACTCTTAAGAACAGGTCAGCAAATTACCGAATGAGAAATTGCTTTTTAAATGTTTCTGAAACTTGAGGGGTGGAGAGATGGCTCAGTGGTTAAGAACACTGGCTGTTCATGCAGAAGACCTAGGTTCGAATCCAAGCACTCACACAGCAGCTAACAACTGTCCATAACTCCAGTTCCAGGGGATCTGACAGCCACTTCTGTCCTCCATGGGCATTGCATGACACGGGTTCACTTACCCACATGCAGGCAATACACACATACACATAAAATAAAAATAATAAATAAAATTTAAAAACAAAAAAATGTTTCTGAAACCAAAGTTCAAATACACAGTAAAAATATCAATAACACTGGTACTTAATTCACAGGATTTTAAGGGGATCATGTAATTTTCTGTGAAAGTCTACTTTTAAAACTGAATCATAACAAAAGCACATTATTATTGTAAACTATGAATATTTACATATGCCTTATCTAATGTAATTTGTTTAGTTTAAAGAAGCTATTTATTGTAGAAGTACCACAAAATAGGCAAAGAACAGAGACAATACTATTTGAGTCTCAAATACGTGGCTGGGATCAAAGGGACACTTTTTGTTTAGAAAATTTGTAACTTTACTAAATCTGATGCACAATCCTAGCTGATATCGCTGTCCTACTGCAAAGCACTGGCGACATTACTCACTGAGATGAATTTTGTGTTGCATATTTTTCTGCCGTAATTGATGGGACTGACATGAGATGCAAAGTGCTACAGGCCTGGGCTGAGCAGTCAGTGCGACAGAAAAACAGGCGAGAAGGGGTGACCATCTCCATCAGGACCAACTGTTCTGTTACTGATCTCAAGATTTCTTTGAAGAGCAAGCTAGGCGATTGGTCAGGAATGAAAGAAAATGCTAATTTATAGAAAAGGATTTTGATGTCCTAAACAGACGTGAGAGAGCATTTCTATCAGTTTCTTTGGGCTTCAGACTACAATCTTCCACAAGAAAAGCTTCAGATTCCTTCTGGGAATTCCATCTCCTAATTCAATGAAAAATGAAATATAGGAGGTGAAGCTTACAGCAGCTCCTGGGCTCCTTCCTTCTTTCCTTCCTTCTTTCCCTTTCTTCCTTTTTTTTTCCTTCCAAAGCATTTATTAATCATCAGCTTTGTCACAGCCTTGATAAGTCCCCAGCTTTAGACCCCGTGCTAGTGGAAACACAAAGAAATACTCTGTAGTAAGGGATAGAAAGTAGGAGAGGGAGGAAAGTCACCAAACACATGAAGAAACATAATTCAGGGAGTTCCCAAAAGTCAAAGGACAGAAGGAACCATGGAAAAAGACAGGGAGAGGGGTCATGGGACTAGGGGAAAGAATAAAGGCAACAACTAAGAAAAAAAATGTACAAAAGTTTGTTAAATGTGTTGTGTGTTTTCAGCATGGCTAGAACTTATATGTATAAAACATCTGGAAGACAAAACCCGAGAAACAGATGAGGTTTAAACAATAGATTACCCTTGTTAGCCAGAGCACAGCGCCAAGTCCAAGGGTCCAGAGAGAGAAAATGTGTGTTGACAACAGGAAGAAGTCTATTCAAGACTCTTTCTGTGCAAGTCAATACAATTAAATACAATTAAATGATATAACATATAACTCAATAATACTATAAGCAATAATTCTATAATTAGCCTTTTGAAAATCATAAAAATATTTTGGCATAGTGGGTTCTAATTCAAGCAGAGTTAACTTCAGAGTCACTGCTCTGGTAAATTCTATTGCTGTACTTTTTCACTTTTATAAAGAATAAACATATTTGTATTTATGTTAAAGTGATTTATAAATGTGTAAATATCAATCAATTGAAGGCTAAATCCAAACTCAGAGGAGAGTCTTGAACTTTTATAAAGCAAAAGATACACTGAGATGATAAATATTACGACTGACTTTAAATGATTAAACAGTTATAAAGCATAAGTATAAGTTATTTAACAATGACAGTTGTTATTTTCACATTTTGAAGCAAATAAAACCTTTTGGGTTTTGACTATTTTATGGATTTTCTGACTACATATTATAGCACCTCTATCTGTATTTTCTATAAATCCACTTATGTATAGCATTAAAATAATTTTTATTATATCCTGAACCATCATAGCCAATGCTTATGTTCTCAGGTCCTGCTGTAGATTATAATGAGTAATGTGAGACATACCACTGTGCTCATTGCTGACCTTATCCATGAGGTCAACAGGTAGTGAAACATAGATGGACATAGATGCTCCAAACAAGCAGACAGTTAGAACTTTGTAATCACAAAGTTTATTGCGGGAAAGCATGCACTAAATTATTTTAAAAGCTATTTATTGGTAGACATCTATGCTGAGTCCAAATTTTTCTACTAAAATATATTTTAAGACAAATATTTGCATGTATACTTGCATAAACTTGCATGATTATTTCATTATATTTCTGTCAGTAGAATTTTTATATCAAAGGCAAATCAATTTATATCTTAATTCAGCCTTCACTGCCTTTTATAGAAATTATATTGATTCATATTCTCAATGAGTTTGAATACATATTCCTTAGTCTCCCTCAACTCTAGACATCACTAATAATTTTAAAAATTAATGACATCATAGATTAAAACATTTTAGCATTGTTTCAATTTCCATTCTCTGACTGGCAATCAAGCTGCTTTTTTAAAAAAAAAAACATGTATCTTTTGTCTAATTATACTTCTCTGATGTAAACTTCTCTTTCTGGAGTTTGGACATTTTCTACTGGCTATTGAAATAATTTATACTAAGTGTAATGATCATTTCCATGTACCAGTTATTTGACTTTTACCACAGTGCAATTTATTGTTTAGTGGTTTTCAGGATTTAGGTAACATAAAAATATTTTCTTCTAGTTTTTCTTTTGTCATTATCAGGTGTGATCATAGGCACTCATGCTGCAACAAATGTGTGGAGGTCAGTGAGAAACTACAGCGTCAGTTTCTCCTTCCACCTGATGTGGGTTCCAGAGATGGAACTCTGGTTACCGAGCTTATGTGGCAAGCACATTTCCCTGCTGAGCCATTCCACTGGGTAAAAACTGTTTTTAAAATAATAAAATTCATCATTTTCATTGTTCTTAATGACTTGCTTACAGATTTTAACTAATTCTAATGAAATAAGTCAGGCAAAAGTCCTCTCACAATTTTTCAGTTGCTCATAACACATAGGTACAAATTTCGCTGACTTGATCATTATTTTGTCTCTCACACAGCTGTAGTTGTTCATTTGTTTCTCTAACATTTTAATCACTTCTGTTGCAATCTCTGGCAATTTTAGGAATGTGTTTAGTTAAGGTATGATAGGTAGGTAAAATAATCCCACGTAATTTCCTTCTAATGACTACTGATCACCAAAATACCTTATTAAATGACACATATCAATCAGTCACTTTAAGTGACGTTTATTGAAACTAAAGCATAAACTAGTACTGGTTCTTTATGGTAGTCTCAGAGAATAAGTCTGTAGAACCCAATTCCTCTGTGATCAGAGGGCGTGAGGACTCCTAGGTGACAATGCCAGCTGGTAAGTGCTTGAGTCAAAGATTCTAGTCTGGGTGCATCCCTATTCAATTAGCCAGTAAATGCTCTGCAGACATGGCTATGATGATGGCTGTGGGCTTCTTAGGATGTATCAAAGTAGCAGGCATGGCTGCTCTGCTGGATGGAGCATCTTCCTAGAGCAGCATAGTCTTTAGCACTTAGTAGCTAGCTACATACATGACAAGAGCATTTGCTGAAATCTGCATAAATAACAGAAAATGCGTATTTTATGAACAAGTGAAAGTTGGCAGTTCTACATTCATGTTAACTCTGCTCTTCCCACCCCACCCCCTGTATATATTTAGATTATAGCTGACTTAAAACTCAGTAGAAGATCATTCAGATATTATTCATGGGCTCCATTATTATAATTTTATGAAATATGTCCTGCATGTCTTAACAAGAAACATTTTTACTACTGAATATAAGGTAAGTTCTCAGTAGATTCAGTACCAGTTACATGAATACTTAGCATAGATGAGCCAATGAATCTGATCCCCAACACCATATAAAGTTAGAGGAGTGGCTAATGTCTGTAACCCAGAACTTAGCACTCAGGAGGTGAAGGTAGTTCAAGGTAATGGGACCTGAGAGACTCATCAGTGATTAAGAACATATTCTGCTCTTTTAGAGGACCTGAGATTGATTTCCAGTATCCATGTCAGGTGACTCATCATTACCTATAACTCCAGCTCCAGGGTTCACACATCTCTGGCTATGTTGTGGACACCTGTACTCATGGGCATATATACTCCCCCCTCCACATACACAAAATCAAAAAATATTAAAAACTAATTCTTAAAAAACAAAGTTTATGGTCATGAAATCAGGACCTGGGTTATGTGAGACCATGGTTCCTAACCTGGTGAGAAAAAGAATAAAGTCTTGAACAAGCTGTGTATTGTGGTTTATTCCTATAGTCTCAGTATTTTGGAAGTCAGGGAAGAAGGAATACTGTGAGTTTGAGACCAATGCAATATACACAGTGAGACTCTGACTCCAAACAATAACAACAACAAAAGTACTTGACACGTAATTATACAAGTGCATTGTGTCTCCATCAGTATGAAAGAGGCACAGTGACTGATGCCCTTCTTTGAGCTGTATGGTCAGAATACAGTGTCACATTGAAATCCTGCTGTGACCCAATTATCACATGATTCAGAAGCTGCTTGTTTTAATCAATTGACTAAAACAGGATGATCTGTCTGTGATTCAGATCCAGACTTTGATGTAAACTTTCCTGCCACTCTACCTATGTTGTCAGGCAGATCTAATGTTACAAATATTTCGGTGGTTAAAAATAATAATAATAATCTTAGAAGTCCCAAGAGGAGAAACTCATTAAATACCCAAGGCTGTACAGAAAGACATGCCTTCAAAGTTCATACAATATCCTTCATTTGAAAAGTAGCCTTTAGAAATTTATGGAGCCCTTGCTGAAGATGAGTGTTTGGACACTGGTCACAAGCTGACAGGGAATGAAGTGTCTATCATGCACTGGGTGTCCAACAGTGTTTTATGTGCACAGCTTTCAGTGGCTTACTGAGAGGCAAGTTAATCTACTCATGAATCAGTGCCACATTGCTTCAGATACATAGACACATTTGATGGCAACAAACTGAGCCAATGGGCACATTGCCCCAGTATTTGCTGAACCTACTCTTCGTAGCATGACATGTCTCACCAGCAAGCAGGCAGTCTTCTAGAATATGTGAACCACCTTTTAGGCATATCTTGGGAACACTGTCTTGTGGTTTACAGCACAGATTTGAGCAATTCCTACTACATGGGTGCTAGGGACTGGACCCTGCCCTCCCAAATGCATCTGTGGAAGTCTTTACCCCAAATGTGACTGTACTAGAGATAAGGCTTGTAGGAGGTGAATAAGGTTAAATAAAGTTATAAAGCCAAGGAGCTGGAGACATGGCTCAGGGGTTAAGAACACTGGTTGCTCTTTCTTGCAGAGGATGTGGGTTTGATTCCCAGCACACACATGGTGGCTAACAACCATCTGTAACTCCAGTTCCAGGGAATCCAATGCCCTCTTCCAACCTCTGAGGGCATTGCACAACACAGGTTCACTTACATACATGCAAGTATCACTCTCATACACACACACACACACACACACACACACACACACAAAAGAGTTATAAAGTTGGGTCTGATTAGTATAGGGCTTGCAGGCTTATATGCACAGCTAAGTAACTGCATGTGAGAATACAATAAGTGGTGGCCACCTATAAGTATAGCAGAGAGACTTCAACAGGAGCTGAATCAGCTGCCACATTGCATAACCTTTAAAACTTTCACAAAAATAAATTTCTGTGAAGACAGCCAGTTGATGCTATCATATTATGGCAGCCCAAGATGACTAAGACAAAATGATTCAAGTTTCTACTAAAAAATAATAACACTGAGTGAGTGACTGTAGCTGCCCTTTCCTTAAACGACAAGATGATCAATGAGTCATGCTTCTGAAAGTCTAATTCACTTTAGTAGGTAAACTACCTTTCTGTACTAGCTGAGGGCAGGCTGCAAGTGAGATACAACAGTGCTAGAGGGAGTTGAGGGTTATCATCAAAATGCAACCTGTTAGTCAGCTGCACCAGCAAAGACTAGATTGTCAAACAATGCTATGATCGTAAGTCTTTTTAGAGTGGACAGTTTGTAGGCTTAGTGAGAGCATACTTAAGCATGGCGTGAAGAGTTCTGAGTGTTGATTGGGCAAGGAGGCAGGGAAGATATTTTTGCTGCTCTCTGACCATACTTTGGCTCCCTCCGTTTTCTATAGCAGTTCCCATGCTCCCTGACAAAATTTCCTTTCCAGCTCTACTAGTTCTCTCTACTTCTTTTTTCTTCAAATGTAGCTCAGAAACTGTAAATGGTCTCCCAGCATGAATGAGTCAGATCCAATGTTGACTAGAAGGAGACTAAATATGACTAGGGGAAAATCATAACCAATCAACAAATACTCCAAACTCTTATTTTTCTGAGACATTTTACAATGTACCCTCAAAAGACCCTAGTGAGAAATAGTTATCTACTATAGGAATTACCAGATTAAAGCTCCCATTCTTAACTTACCTTTCTTCCACTTCTTCAAACTGATTGGAAAATAAAACAAAACAAAGCCCCTTATCTGCTTATGCCTCAGAATTTTGATAGTGACAAGTAGCATATACTAAGACATATAATAATCTCCAAAAATGTAAATGTAAACATAAGTGACTCCTCACCACCAGCATCTTGTAAAACAAATGGAAAGCGTGTTATTTGATTAAAAATGTGTAATTTAACTTAGGACATCAACATTCGCTACAAATTCTAACTTTCCGAATGTTAGGGGAAATTTTACATTGCTTCATAGTGAGAAACTGGAATTGAGGGCTTCATTAAGAAGGTGGAGAAAACCCCAGAGAAGTCCTGCCATCTGTTGGAACTGAGCTTGTTCCTTCTCAAGAAAAAAGGTTATAACACTTCACCTGTTCATGCAATGCGCACATTGCTTTGGGGCACTAGCATCTAGCAGAAAGGTTATAATTTTTTAGTAGTTGCCTAGGTAACCTGCATTTCTGTAGCTTACTATGACCATCTAAGTTCTGCCACAGGATTATTAATACCTGACAAGCATTCAGCTCTAATTTCCCTGCTGTGGCATAGAACTGAGAAGATATCTGATGTGCTCAGTATATGTACACATACAAACTATATAAATGGTACAAATGTATATTTGCTATGAAATATGAATACAGCTATCACTAAAATTCTTTAAATTCCCTTAAATACAAATTTCTTGCTTTTAAAAGATTCAATTTGAGAAACTGTCAGAATTTTAGTGACAGTGATGCTGTACCCATGAACCTTCAACAATATGGTATCTCAAACAAGACTGGCACAGATCATATCAGTTGACACACCAAAGTAGTAGGGGGAATTTTAACAAATCTCCACTCCTAGATGAAAACCTCCAGGCACTCAATGACTGCTAAGGGAAAGAGAGACAATTTTCTCCAGGGATGAGCCCCTGATACGTTTCTCAATTCTAAGTGGTCAACCATACCACAGGTATATATGGACACTAATTGGACTGAATAGGTTTTGTGTGTGTGTGTGTGTGTGTGTGTGTGTGTGTGTGTGTGTGTGTATGTTTTCACTCGCCCATGTGGTTTTTTGGAGGATGTAGAATCATGAATTTGAGAGAGGGTGGTGGGCAGATATGGGAGAAGTTGGAGGGGGAAGGAAGGGGTAGAATTCATGTAAAATAGTATGCTCATGCATAAAATTATAAAAAAATAAAATTTAAAAACACAAATATGTGTAAGGAAGTTATTTTAAATCTTTCATGAACTAATAAAGTCTTTGCCATCTTGATGTCATTTGATATCATTTTTCGTTGTGCATGTCATTTTGGCTTCTTGTGTTGTGTGATTAGTAATATGCTGGAAACCATCAAGGAATAATATTGTACTTTTAAAAGCATCACATTTTAGGCTGATAGAAAATTAAATCTATATTTATTCCATTTGATTTTATTACTATTCTTTGATACAATGTGCTTTTATGGGTTTGTTTCTAAACTTACTTAAAACCTGGTCTTTGTTGGGACTCAACAGTATGGCCAAGGTACTCATCAACCTAGTCTAGTTGGGCTGAAATTCTGTCTCCAGAATTTTATTCATCACTCACCCTAGCAATGGCTCTTCTGGAATGGGACTCACAGAGATTCACTCTGCAGAGTTACAGCCCAGCTCTTGACCAGGAACCTGTGTGGAATCCCATATCAGCTTCTAGACCTGCCTTCCTGTAACTTCCCTCCTCCCTAGTCCTGCTCTGAAACTCCAGTCAGTGCATCCACTCAAAAACTGAATCCCTTCTTTGTTGAACCACATGATACAAATGCATATGTCTAACATAACAGGAAATAACCCAAGAAAGTTGCCTCGGCTAACAGAAAGCTTAGCTCACTGTTTTCTCACAAGTTGAGCTTTGATGTTTCCTGTTCTGCACTGAGAAAAAAAGCATCTGCCTTGTGAATTTTGTCTTTGTGAGTGGTTTTGTGAGATGGTGAAGTCAACCATCAATAACTCCTTGAGAGCAGCATGAATCAAAGACTTAGTAGCAAGTAAGATTTTCTCAAAATCAGACCTGAAATTTTCCTATTTGATTATAGTATATACTCTGTGTAAACATAAACCTTTATAGTTCAGGTTAATATTTCTAATTTTCACTAGCTTCTTTTGGTAATTCATTTTGTCTAATATGTTACTTGTCACAAAGCTAAGCCTTAAGAATACTTTGTTGTTTTGTTTATATTTTACTATCATTTACTTTTTTCTATTTGGAATTGAGAAATAGTTAAGTTTCAACTGTGAGGTCAGAATGTTTACATTGTCTGTATCTTAGTCTTTCTCCACCTGATCATTTTCTTCTCTGATTCTTACCACTTTTTGCAGCCATGTCAAATGAAATCAGAACTAACTAAAGAAACCTAGTTGGAATCTGTGCTGTTACCTATCCATCCATGACTTGTGCACATGACATCTTTTTACTAGTTATTTCAGTCAACAGCTAAAGTACTTAATCACGGGGTAGTGTGCACTGTCATTCAGCCTCTAATAATAGTTTTCTTGTGACTATCCTTCCCAAATACCAGAGCCACATAATTCATTCCTTATTGTTGTCATTTCAGCCTTCCACTTGAAAGTTTTATGTCAACAAGCTTTATAATATGATGTTTTCTTTACTCCCAATATCAGAGATTCTTTATCTAGCAATAAAGTTTTCCCTCATCTAATATACTCTAGCTGCATGTTAGCTCCAGCGTTTGCCTGTGACAACTGCATTTTGATGTGTCAAAGAGATGAGTGAGAAAGTAAAAATCATACAATGGTTTCTTAAATTTCTGCTTAGAAGTAACAAAGTCAAATATCCTTACATTTGATCTTCAAAATCAAATGATATGACCAAGTCTGATATAAGTAGGATGAAAAGTGCAACCCAGACATAGCAGGGACCCTGAGGTGAGGGGCCTTGAGGGAAGGGTCCTTACATTGAGGCAATGTGTATTTTAGACATTACTTCAATGCATCACATCAGATTTAGGACTCAAAAGCATTTCTTTGATGCATTAAGAACATACTTTAAAAAGGCAATATAGAAGCAAGAGTGTCTGTTGAAAGAGTATTTCAATATCCAGGTTAAGAGACAATGGTGCCTTGAAAAAGCTGTGACTGGAACTAAAGCAGACATGGCTTGAGGACGCATCCGCAGGATGGACTGACTGATTACATGCAGGGCATGAGAGACAAGCACACCAATGGCTTCAAAACTTCTGCTTAGAACCAAATGTTAGCTGAATTGTCAAGTTTGAGAACTCAGCTGTCAAGACTCCCCTCACTTCTAATACCAATAGCAAGTCCATGGAGATAACTGGGATAATTCAGAGACCTCCCTGGAAATTTACCATACTCTTAGTCCTAGTTCATTATGGGGAAATGAAGCAGATCAGGGTCATTCACATAAAGAGAAAAGGACAGACTAGAAGGTTTGCAAAGGGATTCTGTCGCCCTCTTCTTTGGATTCAGAATGTGTTACCCCTGTTAGAACAGAAAACCAGCCAAAGAACACTGCTGCCCACTGGATCACCTCAGCCTTGATAGTCCATGTTTTGCCTTGAGTTGGTATGATAGAGGTCCTTTATATAGGAATATTAGATATGGGTTTGTCTCAGTTACCAGGTCAACTGCCATCATATGAACCAAAACCTTCTCCTAATACATGTGATTGAGCTAAATAGGCTAGCTTGTCGCACCCGATACAGTGGAACTCTTGCACAATTTATAAATCCAATTATGAATGGCATGCCTCATAGAAACCAAGGTCAAAAAGAAGCCCTCTCCTTTGGTAAAGCTCCATTTTTTTCATATCGAGTGCGTTTATCCTCAAAACTAATTATAATGACTGTAGAGACCATACCTCCCTGTATTTTTTAACCAATCATTCTTAAGGCAGAGTGTACTGATCCTATGCACAACGTGTCTGTCACTGAAATGAACAGTTGAATTTAATAAGACATTTCAAAAGGTCTTCTACTGCTAAGGAAGTGACATATGAGTTATAAAAAAGAAAAGAATGAAAAGACAAAGAGATGAAACAGATCAAAAATGAGCAAAACATGACATATCATAAAAATCAAGCTTGTGTGACTAGAGTATATTTAGGAATCGGTATGAGGTTAGAATGATAATGTACATTGAAACAGATTATATCAGTTCTAGCAAGTACTATAAATGCCTGTATGCTTTGAACACTGGCATCTCGGACTGCTCAAACATCTGACTAGCACCATTTCTGTGCATGAGGGCTTTTCCTTTAGGACAAAGAAATGTAGAAAAATGCACACCAATATGTCTCAGAAAATGACCAATACATGTGCTGTGTCAGTCTGTGGTGATGAGGGCATCCAGGAGGCTTCATTTTGCAGAAAGGACAGCAGGAATTTCCTGAAGTTAGCCCATAAGATAAAACTCCAGTCTCCCTCTGTGTTTCCTCTCGGTTACTAATACACTTCCTTGTATTCTTCAGTTTCTGGTATCATGTTCTCAATCACCTATAAATGTCTTCAAGACTTCCAAACACTAACAACAATAATAAGAAACAAATCATACTTGCATTTTAGTCTTTCCCCCTGGAGTTTCTGGAGCAAGGACAAAAAGTCGCACAAAGACGAAAGTAAGGCAGAGAAGTCAGGCGAGGAAAGGGAAGAATGGAAAGATCATGAAACGGTGCTTACTAAGAAAGTAGCTATACTCAAGAAGCATTTCCAAAACAATCTCTGACTGTTGTAAATAGTGTTAAATTGAGAATAATTTAAGTGGGGAGGGACTATGGAGTGTTATGCAGAGGGAGAGAGAGACATAAATAAAACTTAGGTGATGTGAAAAACTGGAAGGAAGTTTATTAGTTCAAAAGCCTACTGAAATTACATACTACCTTCCTTTGAGTTGTTGGTCAGGGTGGTCCAAGAGACTCCCAAATTAACACAGAATATTGACACAGTCCTTGATTGCCTCTCTGAACTTAAAGGTAAGACCCTATTGCTGAAGACAGGACATATTTCTGACACAGACTAAATGCAATCTGCCTAGAACAGGCCTGGAAGTCTCTTCCCTCAACACTAGCTCTCACAGTATCAGAAAATACTCTTCAAACTGCCAAGGGAGAAAACTAATCAATGATTCCATCCATATGTAAAGTCTGCCAACCACAACAATGACTGACCCAGCAAACAATCTCTATTGATGCAGTAGTGACACTTTTATCTTGGGGATAATCTACAGCTGTTTAACTAGACTTAAGGCCGATTTAATTGGAGGGGACTATAAGCCAAAGCCAAATACACACAGATGGAGATACTCTAGAGAAAAAATTTCTTTTGTCACATCCCTAGGCCAACATAATTTCTTACTATTTTCTAAATATGTATCCTTATATTTTCAGACAAGTGTTTCTCTTATCACCCATCAAAGAAGACTCTCAACAATGGAGAATATATACACAGCTGGTCAAACATAGAAAATAAGTGTCTATGAGATGCCAGGCCCTAAGCAACACATCTACAATACAACCTCTGTACCTAAGGCTCAGGGAACATGGCAGAACAGGGGGCAAAAGAATGCTTATGCATCTTGCAACTCTCACCAGCAAAACTTCCTTATGCAACACATGGGTGATTAACCCAGAGAGCCACACATGCCCAAAGTGCAGGGAATAAGGGACTGCAGAGTGCTTATCCCTGAATAAGACACTTTTATCAAACCTCTGCCACCCAAGGCTCAGGGACCTTGTCGAAGAGTGGATGAAAAGACGGTAAGAGCCAGAGGTGGTTTATGACCATAAGAAAACAGTTTTCCAGACAGCTAGGAAATTGCTCATATGAACTGTAACAGCATGCACAAGACACATGCAAGCTCAAGCCAGACAAAATCCCAGCATAGAAGTGGGGATGTGCGGAAGAAGCCCCAACTTAGCTGAGGAGCTATTGGTAACTTGGTGGCTGCTGGGAAGGGGAGAGTCGGGTTTTTTTTTAAAGATGTGACACCAGTAGATGGACCCACAGTGAAGGCCACTTAGGGATACATATTTTACTCAATAGGCCTTAATGTATATGACAAAGTACATGAAATCCGGCAAGGAGACTACAAAAGGAGTTCAAATAAACAAGGGAGGGATTCTAGATATGAACAAAATATACTGTATAGCCTTCACAAAAATTCAATATAAATTTAAAAAATGATTTAAAAAATAGTGTTGAGAAATTGAGCCAAAAGCAGCAACACAGGATAAGTGGCAAATTCAAGAAAAACTTGAGGACAGAATGACAAAGAGACACTTTAAATGACCATGGATGTAAAACTCTGAAACCGTGAGTCAATATAACCTTTCTACCTTATAAGCTGATTATCTCAGGTACTTTGTTCCAGTAACAGAAATATGACTAACACACTGCTCTAATTTCTTGGATGTCATTTTGCAATAGTCTTTTCATAGTATTTCAATTATTTGATTTAGAAGTTGCTCTTCTAGGAATTTGACCACAAATTAATTAAGGACATTTTCAAAATTTTGCATAGAGAGCATAAAATCTGGCCTATATCTTGGCACATGTGTAATATATATATATATTATTTGGAGAATATGAAAAAGTAACCAATGATTATCATTTTATGTACAAACATCTCCCATGGCTCTGGGGCTGAACCTCACAGAAATTATGACATATTTAGACTCAGAAATATTCAACTTAATCTTGGAAAACAGGACAACTTGAAGAAGTAAGGATCTGAGATGACTTCAAAAACTCTCACTCTGAATTCTGGTGATATTGTTTGATGCTACAGTCTTAAGCATTTTGATTTCTGATTACAGTAAATTATGAATTAGGCCAGAAGGAAAACTTACAGGGGCAACTAAAGCGCTAAGTGGCTACTGCTGATAATGTTCACTTTATATTAAAAAATATTTGCAATGTTTGAATCTTCCTTAGTGCAACAAATTTCTGTGAGAAACAAATGCTCTAGTGAGAGTGTGGAGAATAATCAGATTTGAGTTTTTCTAATTCATACTTAACTTCTTGAAATTATTACTGCATAACTCATATCTGAAAACCATGAAATCAGTAAGAGAGTTTGTATTAGGTTTTAATTATTTGCTCTCAAATTACCTCTATGCCAAAGCAAATAATAAAAGCCTTTAATGCACAAATATTTGCCAAAGTGCTAAATTCTTTGATATTCTTTGTCTCCTTCAACACTTAATAAATATTTATTGTGTGTTGTGTACATTTCTCTCAACAACTTGCAATTAAATTATTATTGGGAGACTAACAAATTATTTTGACTCACAGTTAATCTTTAAATTATTAATCACTTTGTTTCCACAGTATATATAATTTATAGTTATGATTAAATATATTTGAACAAATAAAGCCATGGCAAACTGTTAATATTTCTAATGAGCATATATCTTTATTGTACATACTCTTTGAAGATAAATAGCACCAGCATCATTTATAATCACTGTTTAACAATACAAAACCTCATTAAAAGAAACAAATTGTATTGGTAATGACTAATCACCTATTAATTCATCATAGGAGGGACATTTTTAAATATTCTTTTTAAAAGTACGTATGCGTGAGTCTGTGTGTGTGTGTGTGTGTGTGTGTGTGTGTGTGTAGATGTGTACACTCAGGCAAGAAGAGGATATCAGAGTGTTGACCTCTCACCCTTGCTTTATTCCTTTGAGGCAGGGTCTCTCACTGAACCTGGAGCTAGACTGGTGGCTAGCAGGCCCCAGCAAGCCTCCTGTCTCCATCCCCCCCAATGGTGGGGTTTTACTGACATACCTGGATTTTTACTGTCACACCTGGATTTTTACATAGGTTCCAGGATCTGAACTAGGTTCTCATGCAAATGCTCTTATTTACTAAGCCTCCAGTCCTGAACATTCTTTTTAATGCTAGACTGATATACATGTTTATATAATTTATGAAATCACAGAGATACAATACTAAAAGGGGCTCATAAAAGTGGAAATCCACTCAAATATTTTCTAGGCCAGAGTAGTCAAGAGACATTGTATCTATCCTGGGATGATGACTCATACAACTGTCACTGTAGGTAAGAATTGGTGCACACTGAATGTGTGTCCATGCTGTTCATACAAGGATTCCTCTTTTCCTGAACCATTTTTAGGATAAATTATCAGTGAAGTGCTTCTTTCTTCTGTTGTATAAACTTTAGGAAGATGTAAAAAAAATCCAATCACTCTGACTAGGCTCTAAGAAAAGATCAAAGCAACAATACCACAAAAATCCGACTTAGTGAATCACTGAGTTTACTGGGTGAAGGGTAACTTACAGGAACATAGATAAGCCAGTGGTAGCTACCTCACCCCAAAGCCCATCATGACAACTGATAGACACTGAATGCTTGCATCTCCCTGCATGAATTGCAAGCAGCTCAGGCAATGGGAGAGTCTCTACTCTCTAGCATTTGTTTACTTTATCTAACCTTGCTGAGCTCCTTTCTGAGATCTGTAAATTTTGTTTACCTGTTGACTCTCATGAGCTTCTCTCTTCTCTTCAGGAGGGAATGTTTCATATCAGAGGAAATTATCATACATTTCCTGATACCTTAGTGCCTGTTTCTTACAAGAATGAACGTCCTCCCATGACATTGTTCTGTAAAAAATGTAGTAGCATTTTACCTCACCATTAAATTTCACTGAATATTCAAAAACATTCCATACTGCCATTAGCAGCCATGACTTTCCCTCACCCTTAAGAGCTAATCTCTCTTTCCTGGACTGCAATAAACAGGGAAGTTTGGAATATTCAGAAACTTCATTACAAAGTCTACCTCTCAATTTAGAATCATCTGATATTCTTGAGGTTTAAAAGCAGATTGTATCAAATAAACATCATATAGGTGAGGCTATATTCCAACCACTGAAGCTTCTCAGTGAATGGAATAGAATTCTAATTTTAATTATTGCTAATGCTCTAACTTTATTTAATTAAGGTGATGTCTGTAAGCCTACTCAACTAGAAAGTAACTTTTGTTTTCCAGTTATAATTAGCAAATAGCTTGTTACTACGTTGAAGTTGGACAACCATTCTGGGTCAAACTTGTTTTATGGATTTGCTTTTACCAGTATGGACTCACAGTCTGTACCTCACATTCTAATATGAGTTATGATCCACTACTGTCATTATTTATTCTGTTGCTTTTACTGGCTCACTGTTAGGTGAGTCAGAACCTGTTTGTATTGCCACCTGTGAACTTTTTTTAATGCCCACATTAGTCTTTGAGCATTTTCAGTTTTTCTGCCAGGAGTCCAGGCTATTCATAAAAATTATTCTTCCTAAAAATTTATTCAAAAGGCTGAAATTGGGTAGTAAATGTGCTTATATTGTGATATTGATGCTGCTTCCAGGTCATCTTAGGAGAAAGATAAGAAAAATTTCTTTATCTGTTCCCATGTGTTGAAATAGTCACACTACTAATTCCACTTTCAATCCACAATTACACAATTTGTTCAATTTAATTTTTCTGTTAATTATCTTCAATTTTTTTCTAAGTGATCACATTTAGTCATTACCTATCTCTACCACCATACCCTCCCTAGGAATTTTCCCCATCACCACACTAAGGTTTATCTGATATACATAGAGCTGCAACTTTCATGAGGGGCGTCTGCTGTCCTTCTCAGCTCTGACTGTCCAGTCAGACCAGCCATCGACCTAGACATTCTACTGATCAGCTCTGACACTGAAAGCACAGGCAAGCACAACTTCCCATGCAGCCTTATTCAAGTATTCACCTCTCCCAGCCTTAAAGAGACTATATACGAGGACTGTATTAGGCTTTTCTAAAGAAACAAAACTGATAACATGTGTGTGTGTGTGTGTGTGTGTGTGTGTGTGTGTGTGTGTGTGTTTGTGTGTGTGTGTCTAGGTATATGTAGATATATGATAGAGAGAGAGAGAGAGAGATGATAGATAGAGATATGGGGATTTATTAGGTTGGCTAACAGGATAGAGTCTGAATAGTTCAACAATGGCTATACCACACTAGAGAGGCTGAGAACTTAGTAGTTGTTCAGCCCATTAGGCTGGCTGTCTTACCACATCCAAGAATACCAACCATTCTAGGCCTGGAGCTTACCTTGTCAAGTGCAAGGACCTTGAGCTGTTCAGAAGAGAAAAGGATATGACAGCCAAGCATAACAGCAATCTCATGGGTCCAAGACCAGTATACAAAACAGTAAGTTTCTTACACATATATAAAACCCAATCAGACAAAATTGAACATTTATACAGTTCACGACTGTAAAAACAGAAAGTTAGGAAAAAATAAAATGACATGATATTCTTCTGGAAAACATGAAATTTTACTTGTAAAATTTTATGGGGAATAAACTGCTGGAAGAATTTTATGAGACAATTCCTATTAAAAAGCAAGGAAGTGGAATTTACCTTTTCACCTATCAGCCAAGATTCTATTAGTTATTGCAATGGTGTGAACCTGACTTTGTGATGCCCGTACTTGCTTTTGGACTTGACTAGAACACCCAGAAATAATACACTCATGTCCAATAAATTTTATGTATTCTGTGACATAATATGGAGGATATTTATGCATTTGTCTAGGAAATAGAGTAATATTTCCTGAATAAAATGCAAAAAGCATTAACAAAAAAGGAAATAATTGACTTCTTTATTTATTTAAAAATATAATCTGTACTATAAAAGTCACTAAAACAAACATAACAAATGATTGTTCCATTCGGAAGAGATATTTTAATGAAAATAATGACAAAGGATTAATATCCATAGGAAGAAGCTCTTTTAAATAAATAAGAAAATTACAAATGTACCAGTGTAACAAATGAGCAAAAGAGATGCACCGGCAGCCAACACAGGACCAATTCTGCAGCGTGATAGTTTCTTAACTTGATTGCTAATGAGGAGTGGGAGGATTTTGGACTCAGAAACTATATCTTCAAAGTTAAAACATGTTGTTACCTACTAGTCTGGTAACTTTGTGCAAAGGTTTTTGATTGTCTAGATCATTTTAACCAAAGTGAAAATGAGTAATAGCAGCTAACTTATAGATTTGTTGTGAAAGCTAAATAGTTTCATACATGCAAATGTTTTGAATAGCACTTCAAAGGGAAAGTGCAGTAAAAAGCATGTATCAGTAAACAATGCCAGACAAGTTCCTAGGTGCAAACAACAGAATAGAATCCTGATTATTTGAAACAATGCAGTTCACTAAAATTGTATCATATAAAATGGAAAGACCTTTGCAGAAAAAAACTCAATTTAAACAATAATATTCAGAAAAAGTTATCCAAAGAATACACAAAATTTAACATTAATGTTTTAAAATACATAAAACTGTGTCTTGTTATATTATGTCCTAGACTAAATGTATAAAATTATGATGGGAAAGGACAGATACCAACTTCAAGACAAAAGTTGCCTTGGTAGAATATGGGAGTAGCACAAGACAGGAAATGAATTTATACTACATACCAACATGCATCAGTAGAAATAGAAGGACCTGTAGCAAATAAATCAAAGCTTCAACAAGTTTAAATCCAGATGATGTAAACTTGAATATCTATTATTCACATATATTCTAAATATTGCATAATTTCAAGATTTTATAAACAAACTGAATCCAGATCATTATTTTTCATGCTTGTCAGAAGTATTTCTGCTTTATTTTATAGTTATCTGTATACATATTTTGACTTGGCTACTAAGTATAGATTCTTGAGAAAAATAAGCAAATTCATTTCAAAACTTTTAATTTCTCAACTACAGTTTTTGATCTGCACCAAGGATGAAATGATATTTTAATACTGAATGAACGAATGAATGAATGAATGTTTTACTGGAGACATTGTCATTTAAAAATTCAATACAAACTTCTGTACATGTTTTTTAGGAATACAAAAGAATACTTAACGTTTCTAATATAAAAACTCAGCGGGGCATGGTGGCGCGCGCCTTTAATCCCAGCACTCGGGAGGCAGAGGAAGGAGGATCTCTGTGAGTTCAAGGCCAGCCTAGTGAGTTCCAAGTTAGCTGGGGTTACAGGGAGACCCTGTCTCAAAAAGACAAAAATAAATAATTTAATTTTTAATTTAAAAAAATTTAAAAAACCTCAAGCATTTTAACTACTAAAATATTCACAGAAAAATTATTGGTTGAATATCTTAAATAAACCCCACATTTTCACTTTGCTTTGGTATTTTGACCCTCCAAAGAACTTTTTTAAGTTTACACATTAAGCTTTGGATCATAGTCTGTATTATCTCATAAAATCACCATAGAAATATAGATAAGTGCTCAGAAGTTCTTCAACATCATCTCAGTATTCAGGAGTGAGTATTGGAAGGAACTATGTCAAAGACAGGGAGCAATGGAAGGATTTTTAATTTATTAGTGAATAATTTATTTTCTCAACAAAGCAAATAATGCAGGATGTTTCATAACAGGTAACTATTGTTTCCTCATTCAGAAATATGTTAGTCTTGAGGTGGGAGAAATGGTTCAATGCTTAAGAGCACTGGCTGCTCTTGCAGAGGACCTGGGTTCAGTTCCCAACATCCAAATGACAGCTAACAACCTTAACTCCAGTTCCAGGGGAACCTCTTCTGACCTCCATAGGCATTGCAAGACATGGGTACACTTACACACATGCAGGCAAAACACTCATACACATAATTTTTTTGAAGTTAGCATTCTCTTTTATTCTGTTTTATGTGAAAATGCTTTCTCTATACATAGAATCAGGTAAAAATAATTATGATGAAAAATTCTGCTATAAGAAAAAGAACTGGATCAAGGGCTACTTTTGGAATATGAAGCGATGTCCTATTATAGCTGAGAGTGTACACACAGATAAATATCTCTCTCTCTCTCTCTCTCTCTCTCTCCTCACTTTTCTTAAGAGAAACAAAGTTTTACTCTACACCTGAAGCATACTTACGACTTGCTATCTTAGTATCTGCCTGCCTCATTTCTCAAGTGTGGAAATTGGAGTTGCACACCACCATGACCAGCTCACATACTATACCTTTCCAATGTATACTTTTATTTCGTTTTTGTTCATTTCATAAAAAACATTTTAATTCTCTTTATACCCCCTCCTCCATCCACACCCCCCTCTAACCCCTCACCAGATTTCATACATTCTGTCATATATCTGAAGGTCTATTGAGTCAAGTGAGTATACCCAGATGTCCCTCAGTGCAACTTCCTCCACTGGTGTCTAGTCATCCTATCTAGATTTTACAGAGTCTCTCCCTTAAAGAAGATCAACTCCCCATCATCCAGCAGTAAACAGCTGCCAATAGTACTTGGGATAAAGCTGGGGTCTGCTGTCCATTTCCTCTGTTCTATTCTGGGTTTTTGTCTGATTGACTTTGCAGGGTCTTGTGCATGCTGATAAATTTGCTGTAGGCTAATATGGGCAAGATTCCAGAAGCCTATAAGACTCTGTTTCCTTATGATCATGTACCTGGTCCCCTGGCTCTTATAAGCTTTCAGCTTCCTCTCCATATTGGTCCCTGAGCCCTTCGTGGATAAAGCTCGACATAGGAGTCCTGTCTAGGGACCCACACTCTGAAGACTCCTATTCTCTGCACATTGGCCATTTGTGGTCTTTTGTGTTCATCACCCTCTTTTGCACAAGGAAGCTTCACTGATGAGAGTTGAGAGATGTGTTAGTATTCTCTCTACCCCTAGTTCCATTACGTACTGTGAGCCTAGAGGTTCCATTTTGGATGTGTCACTTAGGGTTGGGCATCTCACAGAAACTTATTTTCTGTGTGTGAATGGTTGTGGAACTCTGTAATAGTCTCCATCTCTTACAAAGAAAAGATTCTTTGATGAGTGGTAACTGGCAGGATTCATATTTAGTATATAGTAAAAAGTTATTTTCATCTAGAGATGTGACAGATTTAGAGTTTTCTCTAAGATCTATGACATCTCCAGTCATATGTATTTGGCTATGTTTACCATAGCCACACATGTACTTTCTCTCATTGAGTGGGCTTTAATTCCAATTAGATAGTTGTTGATTACCCCCAAGAAAAAAGCGCCACTAATGCACCAATATAGTTTGCTGTGCTAACCATTGTTGTTATTAGGCTTTAAATCTGAGGTTGGGCCATTGATTGACTCACTTCCTTAGCAGTTTGAATAGTGTGTGCCAAAACTATGAGAGCTATTCTTCAGGAAGGTGGCTTCCAGTTCAGTTCTAACTCCATTGCTCCAAGTCTTGTATCCCAGTCATGTCCTGTCTTCAGAAATGGGGTATTGTCTTCATGTTCTTGGAGATAAAGGCTGTGGAAATAGGCTCTGTAATTTTGAGAGTCTCTTGGTCAACACTGGCAAACAACTCAGGGAAGTTTTCTCCTGTCAGGCACTGTGAATCTTGTTATATAGCCTTCAGTTATATAAATGCACATGTGTACAGATATTGTATGTGGAATTCTTCAGTAAGCTTTCGAACTAATACATTTCCTTTTGGTTTTTCACACCAGCTAAACAGTTATTTATCTCTCCTCTCTCTCTCCCTGTCTACCCCTCCCTCCTCCCACCCAGCTAAAGTATCCCCATTTTCCCTATTTCACCTTTGATGCAATCTGTCTCATGATCTCCTCTTTGAAGCTCCTTCTTGGTTCCTTCAAGGAACCCTCACACTTCCTTGTGTAACCCTTCTTCTCCTCTGAGTTAAATATACCCTTATTTTACACACTTCTTCTTGGTAACAACTATCTCCTACTATTCCTTTCTCTCAGGTTCCTGTCTACCCCTTACCTTCATCATTTCTTTCCATTTTCCTGGCTCTTGTAATCACATCAAGGTATATATACTCATACATAGGATTTGATGCTAAGATTCCCAAATAAGAGAGAGTATACATTGTTTGTTTCTCTGAGTCTGTTACTTCACTTAGTATAACAGTTTCTGATTCCATCTATTTACCTGAAATTTTCATGACTTAAAGACAAAAATTATATGGTCATCTGAATAGATTCAGAAAAGGTTTTTTGACAGAATCCAACATGCATTCACATTAAAAGTCCTAGAAGAAATTGACTGGAGGGAACATACTTCAACATAATTAAAACTATGTGCAACATACTCATAGACAACATCATTCTAAACAGAGAAAAACTGGAAGCATTCCCATTAAAATCAGGAACCAGACAAAGCTATCCATTAGCTACACTCCTTTTCAATACAATGCTTGAAACTCTTGCTAGAGCGAAAACACAGGAGTGGGAAATCAAATGGTGCTAATTGGAAAACAAGAGGTCAATTTATCACTATTTGCAGATGAACTATACATAAGAGATCCCAAAAATTCCACCAGAAAACTGCTAGAAATGACCAATACTTTCAGCAAAGTGGCAAGTTACAAAATCAATTTACAAAAATCGGTAGCCTTCCTATACACCAATACATACCATCAGGAGAAAGCATTCATGAAAAGCTTCCCAATCACAATAGCCTCAAAACAAATAAAATGTTTAGGAATAACCCTGACCAAAGACATTAAAGATCTCTGCAATGAAAATGTGTAATCTTTGAAGAAAGAGATTGAGGAAAACACCAAGAGATGGAAAGACCTCCTGTGCTCATGGATTGGAAGAATTAATGCTGTAAAAATGACCATCTTAGCAAAAGCAATCTATAGATTCAAAGCAATGCCGGTTAAAATGCCCATGACATTCTACACATACTTAAACATTTTAAAATTTTACAAACATGTGATATTTTGCTTAATTATCCATCATTCTATAGATTAACTGGGCTAAAATGTCAATATTATCTGTCACATAAGATTATAATTATTTTACATGTTTACCCTCCATACTAAACTGAACAGCGTTAGGTGAGGACAATCTGTATTTTTGTTTTAACATATGAACATGTCACATTTCTGAGCAACTAGGGCAAAATGCATGTTTGCATATCACAGCTCATTCAACCCCACAGGGAAGACCTATGAGGTTCGGTGATTAGAGCGCAGTTTCATAAATGAGATCAATACTAAAGCACAACCCTCACAATTCATAGTTTAAAACTCTGTGAGTGCAGCTTGCTTCCCAACACCAGCAAACTAGAACATCACCCAATAAACTAATATAAAGAGAACCAACACCAGCCCCTCTAACCCCACTCCAGCCATTTGTCAGAAGAGTCCCAGTAGAGAGGAAGATTGAAGAACAGAAAGGTTCAGAGTCATGGTGCTCTGCATCCTCGGTTTCTGGATTTCACCATTTCAGGAAGTCCTGTATTAATTGTGGATGCATGAAGGCAGCAAATCATTTACCTTTGGGTGAGATGGGGGAGCATTGTCCCAGTAAATGGCCTTCACAGCACTTGTACCCAAGGAATCACTCTTCGTTAGTGCATCTTATTATCATTATTGATAGTCTTGTGAGTTTTCAGAATTTAACTCATATGTCCTTTATTATATCTTAGTAATGATATCTTTGTTAATTTGTTTTCATTAATTGCCAGTGCAATGCCTAAGTTGAACTTTCACAGAGATCCATTCCATTTATTTCAAGATTCTTTGGATCAGAAGGTTTTGGTTTTTGGCCTTTGTAAGATTTATTTTTGTCTTAGGCAATTTTCAATGGACTTTGGGTATTTTATAACTTCTCTTAAATGTATTTATTTCTTTGTGCTTTTGTGCTCAATGTGACAGGAAAACAACCTAGAAAAGACTACAATTTGTTCTAATTTTAATTTTGCAACAATTACTGAACCATAAAAGAAAAAATATATTCAAGCAAGCTGACCAATAAATGAACTTATATCACAAAGTTTAAGTCTAAGCATCTTTAAAAACTTATACATATGCCATGCATGATAGACATGCCTTTATCCCAGCACTCAGGAGGCAGAAGAAAGCAGATCTCTGTGAGACTGAGGCCAACCTGGTCTACACAGTGAGTTTCAGGCCATCTGGGTCTACAGAGACCCTGTCTTAAAAAAATGTACATATCTGTATGTATTTTGATCATACAACTTTAAGAAATTTCAATATATTCTATGACATGAGAATCAAATTTTAGAAAAGCGGAGAAGATAGGGAAATGCCTTAGGGATGCTCATTAAGATAAATAAGCAACATCTAAGTAATATGGAATAAATAATGGGAGATTTCGCACAAAGGAATTGTGCATAAGAACAGAATAGAGCACAGATGACTTCTGAAGTCCTTCCCATGCTTGAGACATCATAGGTTTATGGAAGTAATGGCCATTTTTACTTAAATTGAGCTATGTAAATATAAAAGATGCAACAGATCCCTATGTTTAAATGCTTCTTTTTAAAAATATTTTAATTATTATTTGTATTTTATGTGTATGAATGTATTGCCTGCATATATGTGAGTGCACCCGTGTCATGCAATGCCATGGAGGTCAGAAGAGGGCTTCAGATTCCCCTGGAACTAGAATCAAGGATGGTTCGTAGCCACCATGTGGGTGCTGGAAATCGAATCTGGGTCCTCTGCAAGAGCAGTCAGTGCTATTAACCACTGAGCCATCTCTCCAGCCCCATGTTTAAATGCTTCTAATACGCTAACAAACAATATGCTCTAAACCAATTTAACCTGCAATGTTATAGCACATAAGTCATGAAATCAAACTGTATTTTCTGAGAGCAATTAACATGGAGCAGTTATGACTGATATTTTAAACACCTAATACACAAATTTAGGAAATGACAGAGAGCTTCACTGGAATTCAAGGTGAAGAAATTACTTTCTTGGAAAAGTTAGATGGCTTTCTGCCAAGAGGAATATTTGAAATCTGTGCACTTAGAGTGAAAGTTAGGAGTGATAATGTGTTAATTAAGAACTGAACTCTCAAGAGATTGGGCTTGTTATCATAAGTGATGTAGCTACTGGTATCTTGCCCAGGAGCCCTCCCTGTTCAGGTTTTCATGAATAGTGCTCAGAGTGGATGAGACTCTGCAGTGGTGTAGCTGCCCAAGGAGGGGACTTATTGGTGGTATAGCTGAGGACAATCATCCACAATACTGTAATAACTCCCTAAAAATCTTTAGTTCTTAAATCTGAGGCTAAACGCAGTCATTTTGACCTCTTGATGTCCATTCCATCTGAGATAAACAGATTTTTCTTTGTGTTCTTAGGAAAAGAGGTCATGAAGCAAAAAGCCATTTTACAATAAAGCCTGTCTGTCAAGAATAATTTAAGAAATTCCTGGTTTTAGGAGTGGAACATGTAATATCTAGATAAGCCCAGAACACTTTATAATTCCAGAAAGTAAAGGGTAGATTAAAGGGATAGAGGAAATATTTGCAGGAGTTTCCAATGAACAAATCAAGAGTGAAGTGAAATAGTATTGAATTATCATAACCAAAGTATAAAACAGACAAATATTACTCCACATATCTAAAAAGGAATAGAGGAAAAAGAGATGGAGGGAGAGAGGGTAGAGAGGATAAAATCTTAATATTTTCAATGCATGCATGCACTTGAAGGAAAATAACCACTCAAATGTAAGCTGACATAGAGACTGCCTCCCAGAGTAAAGAAAGGAGAATGGTATCACCTGCAGGAGAGGAAATACTTCTCAGCCTATGGTTAGGCTCAGTACCAACAATGATGGATCACACTGAGACCACGCACCAATATTAAGGTTTGATGAGGAAGGTGTTTTACTTCTGAGACTTTCTTCCCTCAACACCAGCTGTAGTTTATTCAGGACAAAAACATTAGACAAATCCTAAATGAGGGACTGCCTTAAAAACACCTGAATGGAATCTCTTGATTGCCACAATCATAAAAAGTAAGAAAAGTGTAAAAATGTTTTACAGCCCAGAGAAACTCAGGAGAAAAGTCCATGAAAAGTAACATGATATCCTTCATGGAACTGTAAGATAGCAAGAGGAAAGGAGGGGCATATGAATAAAATACTTTAAATAATTTATTTAAAATAGAAAATCTTGGACTGTGAGATGGTTCAGTGGGTAAAGGTTCTTGCTTTCAAACCTAGCTACCTGAGTTTGATCCTCAGGACCCATATGATAAAAGGAGAGTACAGACTACCACAAATTGTCCACTCAACCTTTGCATGTGTGCAGATGCACCAAGGCACATAAGAACCATCTGTAAAGTAAATGAAAATGTAATAAAAATTCAAAATAACAAATCTGATTTGGTTCCCTAATTGTAATGAGACTATCATACAATGCAAGATGCTAATACTTGTGAAAATTAGGTATTGGATATAAAGGAAAATTTTGTACTATCTGTATTTTTCCTGAAACCATAAATATTCTTTTTAAAATACTATTTTTTATTGATTCTTTAAGACTTTCATACAATGTATTTTTATCATATTCAGACTGTGTTCCTCCTCTTCTCTCAGATCCATACCTACTTCTCTAGTCCCTGCCTCACATTGTGGCTTTTATTGTTTTTTAAGGTAAATCAAGTCTATAACATGTTCCTCAAGTGCTCTTAGGCGTGGCTACATCCTAGTCAGCCTACCTAACATCATGTCCTTATTGAAAAATAACTCTCCTTCCCCCAGCAGGTATCAGTTGCCCATAGTTCTCAGCTCAGGCTGGGATATCTTATCCTCAACACTCCATGTTGGGTTTTTGTCAGGCTTGGGCTTACAAAGTTCTTGTGGATGCTGTCACAAGTGCTATAACTTCGTATGTCCAACTGCCCTGCTATGTCCAGTAACCATAGCTTCCTTTTAATCACCCACCATCTATGATTCTTACTATAACTGCCTCAATTTCTATGATGTTTCTAGAACTTCAAGAGGAGATGATATGATATAATATAAGTGTCTTATTTAGGGTCAAGGACTCTGCATTCTATTATTTTCTACTTGTTGACCAGCCGTGGTTCTTTGTGCTAATCATCCTCTAATGCAACAAAAAACTTCTTTGGTGAGAGCTGAGAAATACACTAATTTATGTGTATAACAATAAATAGTTAGAAGTCAGTTTAATACCATGTCCATTTAGAAAGATAATAATAGGTTCTCTCCTACAGCCTGTGACCAGTCTAGCCACAGGTGCTTGCCAGGTATAAGGGGATGGAGAGATGACTCAGCAGTTAAGAGCACTGGCCGCTCTTGCAGAGGACCAAGGTTTGGTTCCCAGCACCCTCATGGCAGCTAGCAACTGTTCCTAACTCCAGTTCCAAACACCATCTTCTGACCTCTGTGGGCATTGCACAACATGGGTACAGTTACATAACATGCAGGCAATACACTCATACAGATAAAAGTAATTCAAAAACATTTTTTAAAATATCCCAACAAAAAAGATCTCAGGGTCAGATGGATAGATACACCAGAGAATTCTACTAGATATTCAAAGAACATATAACAACAATATGCTTCAAGTTATTCTCTAAAATAGAAAAAGAAGAAATAATTCTAAATTGTTTTTACAAAGCCAGTATTACTCTGATATTATAACCAAAGACCCAACAAAAAGTTTAAATGTAAGCCAAACTTGATGAACATAGATGCAGAAATTCTCGGTAAAAATACTTGCAAATTGAAATCATGTATACATCAAAAAGATCATGCACCATGTTCAAGTTGACTTTATCCCAGAGCTGTGGATTTGGTTCAACATACATAAATCCATAAATGTAGTACACCACATAATTAGACTCAAGGCCAGAAACCACAAGACTATCTCATTAGATGAAGAAAAAGCATTTGACAAAAATCTAACATTGCTTCATAATAAAAACCATGGAGAATCTAAGGACACAGAGGACACAGCACAACATAATAAAGGCAACATACAACAAGCCCACAGCCAATATCAAGCTAAATGGAGAAAAACTCAAAGCATTTCCACTAAAATCAGGTACAGGACTATGGGAATGAGTTTTATTAACAGACATAATCTGGACTAATGACTTTTAAAAATATTTTATTATTTTTTATTTTATGTGCTTGAATGTGTTGCCTGCATTATACAAGTGCATCTGCGTGGTGCAATACCCACGGAGGTCAGAAGAGGGCATCAGATACCCTGGAAATGGAGTTACAGATAGTCCTTAACCACCACGTGGGTGCTGGGAACATGAAACCTAGGTCCTTTGCAAGAACAATCAATGCTCTTAACTGCTGAGCCATCTCTCCAGCCCCCAGAACTAATGGCTTTTTTCTTTTTTCTTTTTTCTTATTTCTTTTTTCTTATTTCTTTTTTTTTTTTTTTTTATGGGAATCTTCCTAGTCCCCGCTCGCCTGGAGCTCACTATATGGATCAAGCTGGCCTTGATCTCATAGAGATGGGCCTGCCTCTGCCTCCCAAAGGGCTGAGATTAAAGACATGTGCCACCATGCCCAGTGGACTAATGACTTTTAATTAACCCCAGCAAAACCACAGCTCTTGGACCCGATAACTGAGACATCTCCTTGGCAACCTCAATTTGGTGCTCCATCCCAAAAGATGAATGAATGAATGAATGAATGAATGAATGAATATGGTATGCTTGAGAATGAACAACATATCAAGGCTCTAAAAGGCTGTTCCCCACCTCCATTGAACACAGTGGATGTTGGGAAGGATGCATGACTTCGGATGAATGTGAACTAGAGACAAAAAGACTAGATCATCTGTGGAGATTAAGGATGGAGTTCCACTTGAACTTGTACTTCCCTACTGAAGCTGGAGAAACCATTTTGAATTAATTACAGGTGTAGCCTAACCAGGGGACACAATGGGAGAAACAGGGTTCCATCAGCACAGAGCAAGGACACAGACAGCTCCATCCGCACAAGTTGAGGGGACAAGAAAGATCCATCAGCACAATTCTGGGAAACAGATCATTCTAACAATGATGGGGAACTAGTGTCCTCCAAGTTCGGGATACTCTTAAAACTAAAAGTCAAACTATTTGTTCAGGTGATTATGGTGTTGGTATAATAATAAACACCACAAGGACAAGGATGTCTACTCTGTCTAATCCTGTTCAATATAGTAATTGGAGTTTTACGTAGAACAGCAAGACAAGTGAAGTAGTAAAGGGAATATAAATTATAAAGGATGAAGTCAAAGGAATCCTTATTTGCAGATGATATATTTCCATATACAATAGACCCTAAAGATTCTAAATATGGTTTATACTGAGCACAATATTGTATAACTGTAATAATTCAACTGTAGACCTAATAATTTGCAGCCAGTTTTGAAAGAGATGCATCTTAACTTGGAAAATTGTTATTGAATATGTCAATGCTGTTGTAATGAAATACTTCTTCTAAGTATGTGGTTGTTAAATAAATAATTTTTAAAAAATGTGTTAAAACTTGTACACAGATATAACATCATAAGGAACCTGTGTTTCAACAAGTTTTAGAATGATGTGGAGTTTTATAATCGTGCCCTAGCTGCCTTATATCAAACTGCCTTGTTTTGAAAAAAAAATTAGAGACTTTTTAAAATGGATATCTCCGATTTGTTCCTACTGAAAGAAAAGTCTTGAATAAGATTCAAATGCAGGGAAAGATAGGAGTCAGGGTATCTTTGTAGCACAGTAGAAGATTCAGCATAGTTGAATATTAGAAGAAAAATGTCTTCATAGGGGGAGAAGGAGAAGTGTACAACCACCACTAACAGGTCATAATACGAAGAGCAAAAGCTTTCAGACACATCACCATAGGAACAAGGCTTCTTACTCTAGCAGAAAAGAAACCTTAACAACTTAAAGAGAGGAGGAGTAAATAAAAGTAGCCTGTAGTGGGGCGAGTAACCTTGAATGGCTTAGAGGGGAAGTCTGTTATCTTATTTGCTTGTTGTTTGGACAAGGGTGACGGGCTTTTATAATTCAGTCTGTTCCACTTATTCCAACAACATGCTCTACCTCAAAACTTTTCCACTATATGTGGCAAAGTAAGCTACTGAAGCTTTGTGTTGTTTCCTCTGCTTCCTCTGCTCCTGCTCTTACTGGCTAGCCTGGACTCCCAGATCAGTCAGCCCAATCCCAGACATCCCACTATGCCATGTGAATGCCATCATTTTCTACACTGCTATCTATGGAAAGCTTGACAAAGGTGACTTTTCTTGGGACAATGGCTCATGATTACTGGTGTTTAACCTAAGGGTAGTTTAGAAATAGTTTTATGCTAAGGAAGAATTATCCCTTAAGACAACTGACTTATTGTTTTATCAATTAAATGAAATCTCATGTCATATCATGTTAAAACTAATGGAGATTTGGGGAGTCTCTTGAACTATGCTGGCCAACAATTGAAGGGCACTTTCTTTTGCCGGACAATGTGATTTTTAGCCTTCAACTATAAAAATGTACTTATATATATTTTATACATGTATTTGTAAATAAGCTAATGAAATAATACATTTTCCTGTGACTTTTCAGACAATCTTAGTATTTATTTCTCTTTCCTTGCTATTGTATAGCCTTTAGTTTCCTCTCAGAACTTGAAGGTAAGACACTGTTGCTGAAGATATCACACACTTCAGACACAAGAATTGAAGATATTCAGCTGGAACTGACCTGGAACCCTGAAGACCAGCTCTCACAGTATCAGAAGGGGCTATGGAAGCTACCAAAGGAGAAAAACAATTCATAGTACTACCCAGCTGTAAATCTTGTCAGTCACAAGCATGACCAGTCCAGCAACATATCTCTATTAGAACAATAGTGGCATTTTTAAGTTGGCAGCAAACAAGAACTGCCTAATTGGACTTAGGGCCCACTCAGTAGGAAGAAATCTATGCTTGGTACTGTAAGCATGGCCAAGCTCACACAGCTGGAGAGGACATAGACTGTAGAGAATCTACTACTGCAGCTTTCTTAAATTAATGTATTTTTTTTACTATAACCTAAGTGCAACTCTCACCACGTATCAATGAAGCTTTTTGTACAAAAGATAGAGACTATTATAAAGTTCCACAACTGTCAAAATACAGAGAATGAGTGTGTGGTGGTGTGAATGAAAATGTCCCCTGTAAGTATTTGGACATTTTGTCCCCAGATGATGGCGCTGTTTAGGGAGGTTTTAGAAGGTGGAGTTATCTTGGAGGAAGCACGTCACTGGGGGTGGGCTTAGAGAGTTCTTAAGACTTGCCGGATCTCCAGTTGTTCTGCTTCCTGTGCCTGCTGGAAGATGTAGAGCTTAGCTTCCGCTCCTCTTCTCCAGCCACCTCTGCCACCATGCCTGCCCACCAAGATGGACTTTAATTCCCCTGGAACCGTAGCTCAAATAAACTCTTCCTTCTATAAATTGCTTGGGTCAATGTTTCTGTCACAGCAGCAGGAAAGGGACTAGTACAGAGTGACTGTGATGTACCCAGCCTTAATGGATATATCTACAATGGAACCCCTACACCTAAGGCTCAGGGAGCATGCTGGAAGAGGAGGCAAAACAATTGCAATTGCCAAAGGAACAGGATGCCTACTGCTGGATCATACATTTCAAACATGAAAGAGAAGCTGCACACATGGAATCTCCACAATACAGTTACCTAACAAGACCTGCATAGTGACACCAGTTGACATGCCAATATAAATGGGTCAAATGACACAGGGCCCTACCTCCTGCTAAAGATGTACAGGCTGGGAGAGGGAGAATTACTGTTCTCCAGAGAGAGGATCCCTGATATTTTCTCCAATCCCAAGTTATGGTCTCTAAACACATGTACACAGTACATTATAGTAATATATTTATAAATATATGTATATATAACATTAATAAAGAAGAGGACAAGAAACTCAGAGGGAGTAGGGGAGGACATGAGGAGTTTGAGGGAGCTGGGAGGGGTGGAAATGATGCAAATGCCATACTCCTGGAGGAAAATCTCAAAACAATTTTTAAATTATACAAAACTTTAAAATGTACTGAATTTATCCTACAATTACTCGCTGCATCTCAAACTCATGCAAATTTCACTTTACACCTAGGTGTGATATACTGTTGGTTATCTTCATAAATATAAATAAAAGGAATAAATTTTATTTTATTTATTTATGATTTCATGTTGCACTGTAGAACTGACAGGATCAATGCAAATACAGTGGAGTATGACATGTGTCTGCGTGCACATGCATGCATGTTTGTGTATGTCTGTGTGTGTTTGTGATCCTTCTCTAATCTAGCTGTTTATTCCCCGAATATACTAGGCTATAAAGCCCATCAGGATTTGGGAAACAGTCATCCCAAGCAAGTGTGTGGCATCTGCAGATATGCTACATGAAGCATCTCATAAGCTGGGATTCGCTGTGGGGTTTTGATTTCAGGGACATAATGAAATTCATTGAAGTCCAAGTTAACCAAAAAAAAAATTCAGGAATGAAAGCATTCTTGGATTCTGAAACAGCCATACAATAGACTAGACAGAAATTGTCAGGCATTCATTGTAATATTGGCTGTTAACAACCACAATTAAGGCAGACTACATATCAATTATTATTTGTCTGGAACATCAGCTTCCCTAAGCATAAAAGGAAGTGAGGCAGCCTGCATTGCTGTCTCCTCTCCTTGGCTAATTAGTACTGTTTTTAATGGCTTCATCTGCCCAGGATCAATTGTATAATAGGAACAGTGCTCTGTCAGTTAATAAGGTGAGGAACTGCAGAATGTGATTATGTCTGGCTCCAAAATAGTACTTCAAACACACTAAAACAATCATATGACAGAATAAACAGACTAATAGGCCACAGCAGTATCTTGTCTAATTTTCATGCTTAGTGTTCCAGTAACATGTATGAGAAAAATTAAAAAGGAAAAGAACTGAGAAAGAAAAAAATTCAAATGGAGATTTAAAGACAATCACAGGATCTCTCTCTCTCTCTCTCTCTCTCTCTCCCAATTAAGGAAAAGTCCAGCAGTATTAGGTATTATACATGGATGCTTAGTGACTCTTACCATAGAAAGTGTTGATTTGACAATGAACTCTCTTTTCTAAAAATGGTTTGTGAAAAAACCATCCTGTCATTGTCCTGATCATAATATAAACTGTTCATTTTCCAGGCACAAAATGAACTCAGTGAAGAAATAGGGATTGAGGAGACTCATTTGTATTCAGTTGGCATTTAGCAACTTTTATCAAATTTTTATACCACCTCTGATTTGAGTAAATAAACTGAATGTTAGTCTGCATTGCAATGAAATATTGCAAATACTAGAAAATGTTGATTCACACTATTCTTCCTAAACTGAGAAGGGACTGAGCTTATGGAATAAATAGAGTGAAAGTGAGTCAAATAGGACAAGAAGCAGTAACCTTGATAGGTAGTGTGGGGCAGTAGGTAAGGGCATGCGCTCAGGAGGAGAATCTTGTGAGCATACGTTTGAACATCAGCACTCACTAGCTTTCATAATGAGGACAACTTCCCTTACATTGCTGGACTTCAGTTTCCCTTACCTAGAAAATGGGGCAATAATAAAGAGTTAATATACCCATGAAGAAAAACATTCTACTAGAAGTGAAGAATAATCACATTAGGAAAACAAAATATACTAACCTTGGGGATCAAATAAAAGCAAATACTTTGAGGCTGTACATGAGATATTGATGATGCAAATCATAAATTAGTTCAGAGTATTTTAGAATTGAGCTTTTCCTTTGTTAGTTTCCCATTGTTATTAATTAACTCTTTAACAAGACGAGAGTATAAGTTTCCTAAGCTTTTATGAAGATATTTAGCATTACTTTTTGGTATGGTATGAGGAAAAATAGAATTGTTTATGACAAGATGGTATCTGTTGACTACCTGACCTACAGAATTGTTATATTTAATGCATAGTCTTTCAAAGAGCAAGAGAATTTCCTTTAATATTAAAAATTTTCACTTTCTAAAAAAATCAATAACTTTGTTTTACAATACCTATTGTGAATTATCACAAACTGTCTGTCTTCCAGAAATCCAAAAAGGCTTCTCTCTTTGGTTCTAAGCTTTCATAGCCTGAACATGTATTGTTCTCCCACCCCCCCAAAACAAGTCCAGCACAAACACATGCCAGGACTTTTCCCAAACCATCTGTTTTTTTTTTCAAATCCTCACTAGCAAAATATTAAAAATCAATTCCAACAGAAATTTTCAAATAGTTTTTTAGGTAAGAATAAAAATGCAGAGCTAAAAATTTAAATCTGTACAGTGTACTGACTTCAGTCCCCTCTCTGGAGAAATCAGCAGAGGAAACTGTTTTGTCTCTGTAGATTGCTTTGTGTCTAGCAGGAAGGAGGAGGCTGGTGTAAAACTGAAGGCTGCCTGCTGCATCACTATCAAGTGCAGGAATGAGCGTTTTGAAATTGAAAACCTAGATATGGGGACTGGAGAGATGGCTCAGCCGTTAAGAGCACTGACTGCTCCAGAGGACCCGGGTTCGATTCCCAGCACCCACAAGGCGGCTACGAACCACGCTTAACTCCAGTGCCAGGGGAATCCTAAGCCCTCTTCTGACCTCTGCGGCATTGCACAACATAGGTGTACTCACATACATGCAGGCGATACTCATACACATGAAACAAAAATAATAAATAAAATATTTTTTAAAAAGACCTAGATAAGATCCCTCCAAAGTTGGAATTAGGTCATTGTAAGAGATAAGTCAAATCAAAAGTGTTAAATATATAGTATAGAATAGACTATTTCCAAGAGAGCCCCTCCCCCCCAAAAGGAGTATTTTCTAGAAATAGCAGTTTAGTTATCTCTGGAAACTTTGGTTTCATTTCTAGTCCAGCTGTGAGTAGCTCTATGAATGTGAGCTAGTCATTTAACCTCCCAGGTCCTTTGGGTACTTTTCTACAAAATGAGGGGGCTGGGCTCAGACACCTTCCAGGTCTCAAAGCCTATTCTCTGGTTCCAGGATGCTGGGGGCAGACAATTCATTTCAGGTTTTTGTGTAAATGGCATCTGGTGTCATGAAATAATGTATCAAGAGCAGCAGCAGGGCCTTTCTATCAGGAATCTGGTTTGAAGCCAGCAGATAGGGTTGCTTGAATTCATTTTTTTTCCCTTTGGTGAGGGGATAGGTTTGATGACCTAATGGGCCTTTTCCATCTCTAGTATCTTTGATGAGGCTACAGACCTCTGAGTTGGGAGCTGTAAAGAGTTACCGTGGTGAATTCTCTTTTGTAGTGGTTTTCCCTTTTTGATCATATTTGACATTTTTGCAATTGTGCTTTGATTCAGATTTGATCTACCACATAGCTCAGTGTGATAGTGAACAGCGACTTTACTAAGATATAGGCACACACATGTAGAAATTTAAAATACAAGACATAGTATTGCTTTATGCTGTTTATAAATATCATTTGAAATAGTTGATTATATCCCAGTGAAGATTCATAATGATCAAGTGGCTTCAAGAATGAAGAGTCAAACGTATTTTCCTATATAGTAGCTTACTCAGAATGACTAAAGTATCTTTTTCCCTTTCTTCTTTTAAGAATTCCTAAAGTATATAGCCTATCACAGCCTATTTAGGAAAATTAATAGATAGATAAAAGATAGATATGTAGATACAAGGTACATACATACATAGATACATAGATAGATAACAGATTCTGGTAGAATTTTGTCTACATTAAAAATGAAAGTAAAATTATTCTAGAAATATTAAGGAAAAAAGCAGCAAAAAATTGTTTTATACATTTCATCATTGAAAAGAATCCCTTGGCCTATTCAACATGGAGCTTCATCCCAGTAACAGAATTAGCCTCCTCCACTGCAGTCAACCCACTCTACCCTGGGAACCTCTCTAACACACGTGGCCTTAGGCCCCTACTAAGAGACCTGAACTCCCTTTCTTTGGCCTCAAGGATTCCATGCTGGGAATTTCGCTCCAGGCACCCAAACCTTTGCATCAGCTCAAGACTATTTCTAGCCACACTAAAAGATAGAGACTATCAGTGTGAAGACAAAGTAGAGCAATTGGATAATTCAATTAAAGAAAATGATAAACCTTTTAAAACCCATGAATAGAATATGCAGGAATATCATGACACCACAAAAAGCTTACATTTATGAACTATTGGCATAGAAGGAAAATAATTCTAGGTCAAAGAAATAGACTATATCTTCAATAAATTCATACATTACAATTTCCCTAATCTTAAGAAAGAAATGCCTACTCAGGTACAAGAGGCATACAGAATACCAAAGAGACAGGGCCAGAAAAGAAATTCCCATTATATTTTACAGCTAAAGCACTAAATACACAAAATGAAAAAAGGATATTGAAATTTGCAAGATAGAAGTCCTAAGTCACATATAAAACAGGCTTAGCAGAATAATAGCTTGTTTCTCAATAGAAACATTAAAGTCAGAAGATCTTGGAGAAACATGCTTCAAATGCTGAAAGAACAAAGTTACCAACCCTGATTACTTTACTTGACACAAATATACATCATAGTTGACAGAGAAGGAAACACATTCTATAACCTAAGCAGGCTAGAGCCATTTATGACCACCAACCATTCCTGCAGTTAATACTGGAAGGAATGCTTTGGACAGAAAAGGAGGATAAGCACACCTGCAAACTATTGGGTGGGAAGATAAAGGATCTTGTGCCCTCTACTGGCCTCTATAGGCATTACACACATGGATGCACTTATGTAAATGTGGGCAAAACATAAAATAAAACAGAATCCCAGCACCCATGTGGCAGCTAACAACCGTCCGTATCTCCACTTCCAGGGGATATGACAGCCTCTTCTGTCCTCTGAGGGCACTGTACAACATGGGTGCCCTTACCTACAGGCAGGCAATACATGCATACACATAAAATAAATATAATAACTAAAATATTAAAAGAATAAAAAACAAAGAAATAAAAAAGGAAGAATGAATGAATATAAAACAAAGAGTATAAAAAGTTGGGAATGAGAGTTAAGGGTGGCTGGTGGATCTGGAAGAAGTTAGGGGAGGATTGTAGGATGCATATGATTTATTGTATGCATGTATGAGATTCTCAAATAATAAAAGTATCATATATTTTTAAAGCCTATAGCAGGGGAAGTCATAGCCCTTAGGGGGTCCATTAGAGCTATTGTTTAGTTGAGTTGAAATAGAGTTGAACTGCCTTCTAAATATATAGGTTTATACACATAGACAATTATTGTTTTCATCCTTAATTAAAGAAGCCTATCTTCACAGTGAACTGCTGTGAATGTAAAGATTCTTGGCCACACAGAGGTAGAAAACAGGTAAGCTTTGAGTCCTTAGCCCTAAAGCAGACATTTATATGATCCCCTTCAAAACTCAATGGACAATACAGAAAAGGGGCCGGAAAAAATTAAAGAACCAGAAAATAGGGAGAAGGGTTGTGAAATGCTATCTTCTGTGAAAGACACAACCATTGCAATCTCAAACTCTTGAAACCTGCAGATGATTGCACCATGTTTGCACATGAATTGATCCATGGACATCCAGGCATGGATGGAGCCAGGCATGGATAGAGCCAGGCGTGGATGGAGCCAGGCATGGATGGAAGAGGGACGCTGAGGGCCTTCTTGTTCTCTGATGAACTATTTGCTACTGATATATTCAGGGAAAGTAGTAGCATTGCCTTTAGTTGTGAACTTATTTGTGATCCAATCAGGCTCCAATGGATAGTTCCAATATAATGGTCATGCAAACGGCACTGAATAAAATAAATGAGTACAAAACAAACCCAAAAGTCATGAAGATATGAAACAGACGGGTAGAGAAAAGGGAATGGGGTTGATATCAGCTGGAAGGTAGTAAGAGGTGATGATGGAATACAGTAACCAAAGTGTGTTACACGTGTACCAAGTTGTCAAAGAAGCAACTTCATTAAAAAGTTTGTATCTATTATAGGAATTAAAAAATAAAGCTTCCTACAAAGGATGCAACACATAGGGGCTGACCTACAAGAATTAAATGAGATTTAAAAATAAAAGCTGAAAGGGGAGAAAAGAGGTTAAAATTTTCCAAGTATTCTTAAAATGAGACAAAACTAATTTTAAAAATCTAGGAATTAAGTATGTCAAAAATGAAAGAGCACAAAATTTTCTTTTACCAAGACTACCCTTACCAAAAAAATAGAAAAACTAAGAAGTCTTCTATGACTGAAGTTTATATTTCCTAGAAAACATGATAAACATGCTAATAGTACATCATTAATGACTATTAACATCATTAGTCATATTTTGAGATACCTTTTCTCCATAAAGTGGCAGGTTACAAAATTGATCTACAAAAGTCTGTAGCCTTTCTATATTACGAATAACAAGCAACCAGAGAAAGAGTACATGGAAACATTCCCCCTCACAATAGCTGCAAAAAAAATATCTAGGGATACTACTTTTTGATGGTGGTACAAGGAGGAACCACATAAAGTATACAAAAGGTCCCTACAACAAAGAATTACCTGACCCCAGAGGATAATAAATCTTAATCTACACAAACATATATATTCCTTATTTTTATAATACAAAAAGAGTCTCAAGATGATATTCTTTGACAGGAAGAATTTGGCAACACATCGTGTGGTTGGTCTTAAAATACTGATGAACACATGAGGTCCTATTTTCCCAATGAAGGAGGGTGACGTTGAACGTGGCAGGTAAAAATTTCCTAGGTACCCATCTGAACTGCTTTAGAAACTGTCTCTAAACCATGATAATCTTTGTATTAAAGACAGCAATGATTTCACTTCTGCAAAAATAGGTCTTTTTGCTGATGACAATTGGATGTGAAAATTACTCATGTTTGACTTATTTCTATTCTGGCACTTGGAAAATAATGATCATATGATATCATGGGGAAATCTAATATAACAGAATGGAAGAGAGAGAGAGAGAGAGAGAGAGAGCGCAAGAGTGAGTCCAACTTGTTCTCAGAACTGTTTCTGATTTCTCTTAGAACTGATCCTCCAACAAAAGACATGCTCTTTTATTTATTTAAACAAGATATGCAGCATGATAGGGGTGAGGAATGAAGACGAACTTTATCTTAACAGTGAAGAATTTCCAATTTTTTGATGTTTATTGACCCAGAAAAGCATACAAAACCACAAACAGTTGTTATCAGCCTAAGGCTATTTGTTGTTTGCAACATATATGTGGATAATTCATTGCTTGCAACATGGCTGCTTTCAACAATACTGTTTTCACAACAACAACACACATACACACACATACATTATTCTGAGTCAGGAGCAAAGAAGGGTCATGAGGGCAAAATAGAGAACATAGTTTAAGATTAAAACTGTGTGTTCACCTCAACTTGTAAAAGTTGATTACAAGAGGAGCCCAAGGCCTAATGATAGTGTTTGCACTGTTTTCACAAAGGCTAGCTAGATTTAAATAAGCTGGTTAGACAGTAAGAAGGCAGATTGAATAAATAATATTAAATGATCTCAAAGCATAAGATTAACTTTGAGTTAGAAAGGTTAATAAGACGAGAGGCACTCCCAGAAAAGTCATTTCCCCATAAACCAGATTCTTTTTTAAAGAAAAACATTCTACTCTAGGAAAAATAGAAGGTTAAGATCGGGTTCATTAGAAAATGAATCAGCCTAGAGAAAGTTGAAATTTAAATTAGGCAATAACAATATCTTGACAAACATAATTCCACTGAGCCTTCTTCTTCTATTCCTTCTTCTAAGTTCAGGCCATGTTCATAATTTCCCATTTAAATAAATGTTATTCTGAGTAGTTTGTAATTCACTGATTTTCTTGACACCCATTAACTTTTTCAAAGGATTATGCATATTATTTATACATAAATTTATATCAACTTGATTATTCACACACATAGAAGTAAAATATTAACATATAATCTGTAATCCTTACTTTGCACTGAACTACTTAGTCTCAGCAGTGAGAAAGAAGTTCCAACAACAGCCACAAGGGATTGATATTTATCACATTATTTTTTAATATTGTTGGCAACTATTTACACTACTATATTTTTATTATTTATATTCACATTATTATTTTAAATAAAGACATGTTTAATAAAATAATGTTGTCAATATGTTGAATTACCAGTTATATAAGAAATATGAATTAACAATTCAGGCAATTAAATAATTACCCTAAAAAATAAATGTTGAAGAAACAAACTGTGAACAGTGAGACAAGTACTACTGAAGGGTATTTGGGAATATGCTAAAATATCTTAAATCAGACATACTAAAACAAATAAAGCAGATTAGAAAGCAAAGGAATTAAATGTTACTGAAAATAAGAAATATAAAGAAGGGGAAAAGATATAATAAACAGTTTTCAAAATAAGTATTAACACATTTGAAGCCGAGCGTGGTGGCGCACCCCTTTAATCCCAGTACTCGTGAGGCAGAGGCAGGCGGCAAGTGGATCTCTGTGAGTTCGAGGCCAGCCTGGTCTCCATAGTGAATCCAGGACAGCTGGGGCTACAGGAAGACCCTGTCCCAAAACGACCAAAAAAAAAAAAAAAATAACACATTTGAAAATAACGATTTAAGTGAACAGAATCTAAATAAGAAAACTACCCTAAAGATAAAAATTAAATAAAAATTAAATTTAAATTATTGAAATAAAAGGTGAGGAAAGAGCCAACTTAGGCAGAATTGGAAACCATAAAGAAAACAAAACACTGGAACAGAATCAATATTTAAAGTGATTATTCAAGACAATTTTCTGTATGTGAAACAAAAAAAGAAAAAACAATCTAAATGAGTGGACCAAACCAAAACTCTATGCTGTGTAATAACTTGTAAATTAAACAACTTGAAACAACATCCATTTATTGTGTCATACATTCTGCTCACGAGCACGGTTGTTTACAAAGTGTGAACTAAGCTGTGTTCTCCTCTGAAGTCTTGAACAGGAGGAGGCTGCTTTGGTGCACTTCATTCCGTTGCATCTGTGTGACAGGGCCTCAGGTTCTCCTTGACATTAACTGGCCACATATGTCAAGTCTCAGATATACCCACAGCTTTTCTTGCCAGATGTCATTTCCACAGACAGTTCACAACTTGACAATTTGCCTTTCAGCTTCTGCAGGTCAGTAAGGAATGTTTGGTAGCAGGACTAAATCGTACATAACAAAACAAAATCATAGGAGTATTATATTATCAAGATGTGAAAGTAAGCTGGCATGACAGTTGTGTTCAATTGTCCACTTGATAGTAATTTGGAATCACCATGGACATGAGTCTCTAGGCATGTCTGATCAACTGAGGGTGGAAGACACACCCAAAAGTGGGAAGTATCATTATATTGTCTGGGGGGGGCGGTCCTTGGAAAGAGAAAATGGGAGAAATGAGGTGGGCATCAGTGTTCATTGCTCTCTGCTTCCTGACTGTGGATGTAATGTAAGGAGCTACCTGCCCCTTCTGTTGCTATAGTTTTCCTGCCATTACAGACTGTTCCGTCAAACTCTGAACCAACATAAACCCTTCCTTCCTTAAAGTGTTTTTGTTAGATAGTTTGTCTCAGCAAAGAGACAAGTAACTAATAAACTGGCATTGGGAAATACGGTCTTGCTGTGATAATCCTCACCATGTGGTTTTTAGGCCTTTATAACTAGTTTGTGAGAGGAATGGAGAAGAGTTTGGAACTTGGACTAGAAAAGCCCTTGAGTGCTGTAAGCAGTTTGAAAGGTAATTCTGGTTGAAGTTTAGAAAAAGATAATGCTGAGTGGAATGCAGGCAGAGGAGGCTTAACAGAACATAGACTCTCAGAAAATAGTCTAGGGGCTATTTTTGTGACATTCTGGGTAAGAATTTGGTTGTCTTCTGCCCATGATCTGAGAACATGGGTAAGGTTAAATTTAATAATAATGAACCAATTCATTTGGTGGATGAAATTTCAAGGCAGTATAGCATTCAGTCTCTGTTGTGACTGCACCCCATTGTTCTCAGTCAGTTCTACAGTGAGAGAACAAAAAGTGGAGCAAAAAGGTAAGAAAATTTTGAAGTTTGGTGAGGAGAGCTATTGAGTAAGTTTAACCAGAAGAGCAAGAAGTGTTTGAAAACAGCTATAATTATCGAAGAAATTAGCATCATTAAAGAGAAATCTGGCTCTTTGCACAAGAACAAAGGAAAGATATTTTGAGGGCAAGATCCCATCCACTGAAGGATCTGTTATGTGAAAATGTAAATTGTTTGGGAGCAGAAGGCCTAAAGGGTGAATGTGCTTGAAAGGATCCCCTGTTCCACAAAAGCAAGTACTTAGGGTTGTGTTTTACTGGATCAGCAAACAGAATCTGATACAACTGTGTTCCAAGTGGTTGAGGCTCCACCCCAAGATTGTAGTAGAATTTGTCAGCCTTGTTCCTATAGTACTGATTTGCAGATATGAAAGATGCAGGATTGAATTGGCCTTAGAATTTTACATCATGGTTTCAGATAGCCTCTGCCCACAAGCAATGTGTGTCAGGGTTAGAGTCCCTGAAAGGAGATCCTGGAAGGCCACTGTGTAAATCTCAGGCAGTGAGGACTAAGTTTCAATGTAGAGTCCAGGACATGTGGGAGCATTGATTTATCTGCTGAGAAAAACTGCAGGCATCCAGTGGAGCTGGCCTAAGAGAGAGGCTAACTGTACTGCAGGTGAGATGGAGATGGGGCTTTCCAGGCCCTTTGGGTCTCAGATGATTCCATCACAGTCCCCAAGAGTTGGATATGAAGCTTCAGGATTTTGTGTTTGCCCTGCTGGGTTTAAAATTTTAATCAGAAGTGCATTCCCCATTCACATTAGGTAAACAACAAGGCTTAGCTATTCTAACTTCTTTGTTTCTGTCTCTCCCATTGCCCTCAGCCAATGTATTCTGAGCCTCATTTGGAGACTCAGTACTATTTCTAATCCGCCAGCCATCACCTCCCTTCGTATCTGCATTCTAGAATCTCTGCTTCATATTAACCTTGTGTTTTATGATATGTCTCTAATTTTTAATTAGATTACAAAGTAACAATTCCAATTTAGCTTTTTATATGCATTTTATCTCATTGATTCTGCCCCACCTCCACTTCTGCTCCCATCTGATCCCCCTACTCTCCTTCCCCATAGTTCCCTTGCATGCCCTGTCTGCCTCCTAACACGCTGTTCTGTTGTCCTCCTCACCTGCATTACTGAAAGCCTCTTACTTTCCAGACTCCTAGGCTCCTTTCTAGCTTCCTTCCCCTTACCCGTACTTTGTTCCACCTGAATACACACATTTAACAGTTAGAGGCTTTACACTGTGTTTGGACAGCCACATGGATGAAACATTTGCATTCCAGGGGGACTTGGGATTTTACCAGACTGGCGCCTGTTTATGGTTCCCTAATGTGAGGTAAAGCTTGATTTCAGCCTGAGTAGCAAACCTGTCTTGTCAAGCTTGCCAGTGCATTCCTCTCTGCCTGTCGTCCGTCACCTTCATCATTACACCCTCTCTGTCATCAACACCATGGACCAATTGTCATGAAACTCCAAGGATTCATGCCAAATTGAGTGCTAAGCAGTTTGAGTACATTAAATAAAGTCAGATAATTATCTCTTTAGGTTTTTATTATCACCATTTCAGAGCAGTTGAATGACTTCAGATGCACAGAGGTTAAATGGCATGTCTGATAAGTATCCAGTTATTGTTGGAACTGGAAGTCAAAGAGCAATCTGGTTGGTTTCAAAGCAGAAAATTAAACACTATACTAATTCCCTTCATTATCGATGTTTGTTGAATAGTTAGGGTGGAGATAGAATCTTGAAACTCCATTATTTTGATGATATATTTTAAAAACTTATTATGGTTTATGTATAAATGTCTGCCCTATATATACTGATTTTAAAATATCTCATTTTGGAACAAATCAGGTTTCTCAAAACCTTATAACTATTCTAGCCATAGAAGTTAAAGTTATAAGGTTGAGGACTGTGTAATCTTTTGGTACACTTTATTGTGGAAAAAATGATGGAGGTCTGGAGTGATGGTTCAGTGGTTAAGTGCACTGGATGTTCTTGCAGTGGACCCAGGTTCAGTTTCCAGCACCCACAGGGTAGCTAATAACCATCTGTAACTCCAGTTCCAGGGAATCTGTTACCTTCTTCTGGTTTCTGCAGGCATTGTATGCATGTGGTGCACTTGCATGCATGCAGACAAAACATACACGGAATTTTAAAAAGAAAAGGAAAAAAAATGAAATCTATAGACAAAAACCTAGAAATTAGTACTGCTGACGCTTACCTCACTGTGATCAAGAAATGTTGTTGACTTCTCCCAAGTCCTTAACCCATAGATCCTAAGTGCCCTGACCTCCTTCTGCTAACCAGGCAAGAGTATCTGCTATGAGCAATCCCAATCTCAACATGGGTTGTGCCAAACTAAAATCAGGAGAAACAGCACTGTTCTACAGACATGGTATGGAAACAGGAAAGCAGTAGATCCAGGAAGCACTACACAGTAACAACAAGAGGCCAGTGGCTCATCGTAGCTACACATACCCTCAGGACTGGCCTATTTTCTGATAAAACCCTTGAGTCACACTGATGGCCAGCTCTGTATTTCTGACTCAGACCTCCAAGTCAGAGCCTGGCCAGTCTATGAACCTCTGCTGACTACTGCAGGAACCTGAACTTGGCCTTCTACTGTGGCTGCCAGGAAGGCTCAGCTCACCCAGCTCTTCCCAGGAAAACTGTAATCCGGTCTGTTCTTTCCTGACTGTCTATTGAGTGTCAGATCAAGAGAACTGAGAGGTTACATAAAGCTATTTTAAATATTGATAAAGATTCAGGGTTTCATGTTGCTTAGTTTCTGAGCATAATGTTTATCAGTGGCTAGGCCATGTGAAAATCCAGTCCCCTCAAATGCTTTCCTTCCCAGTTTGCATACAGTCCTTTCTGATGAAAAGTCTTCATGGGAAAAAAAATCTCCAGAAAAAAAAAATCTTGGAAATTTATGATTATGGAAACACAATTGTTTAAAAGTAATTGCATTCCTGAAATGAGAGATTGGTTGTGAAAAGTAATAAAATAATTTTCAAATGAACATGATTATTATAAGATTAAACCTAATGTTTCCAGCACAAAGGTGGAGAATTGTAAATGTCAAATACACTTTAACTCAATAAACAGTAAGATGAGAATGGCCAGAATATCTCAAGCAAACTCAGTAAGCAAGTCACACTAATTCCCCGACCATCTCTGACCCACTGCAACTTCTGAACTATCCTTAACTCAAGATCTTCCTCCCAAAGGATATTTACTAGTCCTTCAAATGCTGCAGTTGGCCTTATCCATCTTCGGGTAGTGTTGGGTTCATTTTCTCCGCCAATTAAAGAATTAAAAAGGAAGAGAAATCTCAAACGAGCAGAGAGCAATGGTCAGACTTTTACTGAAAGATGGAGACTCACATACATACACACATTCACATGGAGAAAAGCTCTGTATAAGTGGAGAGGGGACTTGGCAAACCAAAATCCAATGTTCTCCAGGGAGGGCCTGGGTTTTAAGGGTTTTAGTCATTTCCCCTCCCCTAATTTTGAATTGGTCAACTTAAACAAAGGACTGATAAGTCACATCTCCAAATTAAGATATCCAGGGCTACGTGACTCTAAGCAGGTAAGTTGAAGGGGGCCCTGTTGGAGTTAAAAACAAACAACAACAACAACAAAAATAAACCTTTCCTGAAAGACCAAGAAGCAGCAGCAAGTGTGTTGTCTTTATTACTTCTTAGTGACAGTGCTTCATTAGTAGGAAAATGGTCCCTTTTACAAAATTTAAAAAACAATGAGAACCCTAAGCATGACTGTAAATTTTATATTTCCATTTAATCTAGCAATTCTCAGCATGGCCGTTAATGTGATGAAGACTTCTGAAAACACAAAGGCTACTTCTATTCAGCTCTCCTCACACAGACTCACACGCCTAGAACACATTGAATTTAATGTTCTACAGTTCATTGCTGAAGGAGGTCCAATCTTTAACCTTACACGACTACATATTTATTATGCAGAGTCTATTATACCACTGAAAATCATTAACAGTTAATAAGTATGTACATTTTCATGTTAGTGAGACTAAGAAACTGATCTAAAAAGTAAGAGTTGGGGAGAAAGAGAGATGGCTCAGCAGTTATTAAGAGCATGTACTATGTATGCTTCCAGAGAACCCAAGTTCTGTTCCCAGCACCTACTGTGAGTGGCTCACAGCCTCTTGTAACTCAAGCTCTAGGAGATCTAACACAGTCTTTGTTCTCCTCTGACACACACACACACACACACTGCGTATACTCACATAGGCGCATACATGCACACACATGCACATGGATAAAAAATTTTAAACAAAAATCTTAAAAATCAAAGATGGGACCATATATAAAGCGCATGTATCAGAGAAGACATTTGAAAACAAACAGACAAGGCAGTGTACACTCTTTACATTTTCCCAAGGCATGAAATGGCATGGGCATACAGGAATTTTATGTCTGCACCACCTGGGTTTCAAGTCAGAATGAGCAGTGAAATAGGATGCAATGGTTTATTTGTGAATTTTCAGTAGATAAACAGTGAACTAAACATGCTCTGTCATCTAAGACCCTGATTAAGTTTTGAAAGTAAATATAAATGAAAGGTAAAACAATGACAGAATGCATCTACAATCAAGCTTACATTAAAATTTGTCATATAAATAGATAATACAAGTAGTCTGTGCTGAGGCAAACCCCTCCTCCACAGGCAGATGGCTGACTTACTTACTTTTCTACTCTACCTAGTAGAGCATAGTTAGGTTACAAGTACATGATTTATTTCTTTTTAATTCCTTACTATACAACACAAGACCTGACAAACAACAGTCATTTAATAAATGTTTTCTTACTAATAAAGTTATAACAGCACATAATTATTAGGCTGTCATGAGGGTTTGTAGTGAAACATTAGCTTCTATGCACTAATGCATGCAAAGTACCACTGGACAGCATGTGAAGATGTGCAAGGCTACTGAAAAGCAAAGACAAAGCACAGACTGAGAAATCTGGGCTCAACCAAGCAAGGCTCAGCACATTCATTTCTTCTAGGTTCATTGAGAAACTAGGCCATGCTTTCTGCCTTAGGGAGATATAGAGACCAATAACAAAGCTAAGACACAAATCCTTTTCTAGTTACAGTGCCTAAAAATAAGAAAATATAAGATAAAGAAAACACAGGATTTCCTTTACTTATCACTTCTATGTGTTGAGATAAAGACATGGCATGATATAAGATGTAAGACTTTGCCAACCCATCTCCACTATATAGCTACTGTAAGTCTGGAGAATGTCCAGTTGCATACTGAATGTTCATGGGTGAGAAATATTTAAAGAAAAATGTGTCATCTCATTCCAATTCCAAACTTGCAAATTCCTGAAATCAATAAAATTGCTGAAGCACCCTTAAATTAGTCAGCATCATAGTTACCCCATAATCTGTCTGCAGTGAGGAATTTGGGTACATTTTAAAACAACCAACAAGAAAAATGCCAGCATCATATATATATATATATATATCAGAGACAAAAAAAACCTATCATTGGCTATCTAATGAAACAGTTTCATAGCTATTTAAGAGAATAAGAAGCTCATTTGTAAAGAAGATATGTAAGCATGGAAATATATACATAAATAAACTCTGAGATGAGCTGGAGAGGTGGCCTGTGGGTAAAGTCTTTCCATACAAGAGTGAGGACTTGAAGTCAGATCCCCAGAATCCAAGTTGCCTGTGTCTGTAATCCCAGACCAATAGCATGTGTCTGTATTCTAGGGCTCCTGCAGTGAGATAGGAGATGGAGACTGGAAATCCTGGCAGCTCATGGGACAGCTAATCTGGAATATACAGCAGTGAACAAATGTCTCTGTCCCAGTGTTAGAGCCAAACCAGACTGAACATTGTCCTCTGATTTCTACACAAACACTGTGGCATATGGCTGTCCACACTCAAACACATGAACACTCACATGTAACACACACACACAAACACACACACACACACACACATACACACACAAAAATTAAATGACAAAACCACTGTGGGTCTACTGAGATGGTTCATTGGTTAAGAGCACCGGCTGCTCTTGCAGAGGACCCTGGTTCAGTAGCCAACACTAACAGGGTTGCTCACATCCATAGGTAACTCCAGTTTCAAGGTATATGATGCTTTCTCCTGGCCTCTGAGAGCAATTCATGAATGTGTATACATGCAGACAAGACACTAAAACACACAAAATAAAATAAAATTAAATTAAATTAAAAATTTGGTGATACACACCTTTAATCCCAGCACTCAGAAAGGAGAGGCAGGCAGATCTCTGTGAGTTCAAGGCCAGCCTGGTCTACATAGCGAGTTCCAGGTCAGTTGGGGCTACAAGGAGACCCTGTTTCAAAAAGACCGAAAAATAAAAGAAAAGAAAATCAACACTGAAATTAATATATGAACCCTGACATATTAGCAGATTCAATTTTATAGTATTTTCAAAAATAATCCCTGCATATTTCTATAAAGGTAAAATGAATTCTTAACCATCCATTGAAACATATTCTTTTACATGGTGCAGAAAAGAAAGATTACACATATGGAAATGGTAACCTTCATTAACAATACAATATCTTAATATAAGTTATCAAGTAACCATATACTTTAAGAGTCTAGAAATCACACAATATTAAAACCTTTGCAAATGTCAAACATCATAATTGGAAAACATAAAATAACTACATTTAGCCATAAATACAGTAAAAGTAAACATTTCAGAAAAAAAATAATAAAGGATGTACTCTAGAATGCCAGCATAAAATGTGGTGAATGACATTACTCTTAGACCTAAATAACTCGACTCAGACATTTTTCTTGAGTACAGTAATTGACACCTTGCACACCCTCCCAAATGTCATCCATTGAAGCCCTGTCCATAAACCTGTGCACGGCAGACACATGCTCTGAATTTTTCCCTTCCATTTTTGTTTTCATGATACTCTAGAATGGTCCAGATTAATGAACGTAGCTTCTGGCTCAGATATCAGACGTGGTACAAAATTTCTAGCATGTGTATCTGAAACTACACAAAGCATATATGTGTATAAGTGATATCTCAACAGGAACATGTTTTCATTTTATCTACAGGAATAAAAACAGGCATTTTCTCCATTGACAATATTATATAGACCATAACAATTCAAAACATTATTCAAATTGTCCACAGGTGAAAACACATAAAATACAAAATAAAATTACCCCTTTCAGCATATGAAATGAATAACAAAGACTGAACAGATGGAGAAAGGTGAGCAGAGCACATGGTGTTCTTTCCCTAAAAGAGAATAATCATGTTATTGTCTCAATTTACACACTACAGACAAAGACAAGCTGAAATTGGTTTCAACATTCCCTTCCTGCTTTTCTTGCTCTGAGGGGGAAAAACACATACACACATATGTACACATACAATATACACATGTGAGACAAATATACATAAGTTAAACATATGTATATGTAGGCATATATACCTATATTCATATAATCTCTAAATTAATGGAATCCATGTCATTAAAAATAATACTTTCTCCTCAAGCTATCAAGGACAACTTCCACAGAACCCACAGGGTTTAGGTATCTGCATTTTCCTTTACTCATTGAAACATTCAACTATAATGAATCAGAGTTGTGTCATAAAAGCATTATGAAATGTTTGCCTTATTGCTTCTGCATTCATAAATAAAATGAAAATTTCAGAAATGGTGGACTGAAGAAACAATCTGGAAATGGAAAGTAAGAAGAAAAGAAAATACAGAAGGAGGAAGAAATAGGAGAGAGAAAAAGAAGAAAAAATTTAAGAAATGAAAGAAAGCTGGGTGTGGTGGTGTACACCTTTGATCCCAGCACTCAGGATGCAGAGCAGGAAGATTTCTGGGAGATCAAGATCAGCCCGATGAAATTCTAGACAGAGAGGTTTATAAAGGTAGGGGCTGCTAGAATTTCATTGTTGAAAACCAGTAGCCATGACAGGGATGGTGAACAGTCACACAATGAGGGTTCGTGGATGCTCTGCTTGAGCTTTATTACCTACGCTACAGCAAACTATTGATTGATTGTGAATGATAAATTATATCGTTTATAAAGGATGAATTATAGACAGAATGAGACTGACGAGAGAACATATAGAATAATTTCAGAAGCAATTTTTATGATCCAGGCAAAAAGTAACGACCTAAAGAAAGTGATGACCAAGTCCAAAGTGCCATAGACAGATTGCAGAGACCTAAAGAACAGTGATAGTGATGTAGCTTGAGAAGTTGGGAAGTGGGAGGATGGGACAATTTCCCTGCATCTGATGAGTGGCTTCCGTATGATTGTCACTAAAGAGAAGAATAAAATGTAAAAGGAGCATATCAGAAAGAAAATACAGTGGGACAGTATGTAGCTGAAACCATGAAAGGCATAACCAGATTAAATTGTTAACTACGTGAGCAAGTTTGAAGCTCAAGAGATCAATATATTTAAAACTCTCTGATCTATTATTATTCTCTGACAGAGTTATGGCTAAGGAATTGTCTTATTTTTTATATATATATAATATATATTATATATATATTATATATATATAAATATATTCCTCTGTGTGTGTGTGTGTGTGCGTGTGTGTGTGTACCAGCCATTGGGTGACTGTGGAAGTATGACAACCAGTGTAGGTCCTGGACTTCCACTTCTTTAAATACTGTCTCTCGTTTTCTTCCCCAGCAGATGCTTGGCTAGCAGGCCTGCAGGCTTCTGAGGATTCACCTGTCACTGCCTCCTCTGTCCCCACAGGAACACTAGAGTTACAGTTGCGTGCACTACTGTATTCAGCTCTATGTTGTTTCTGAGATTTGAGCTCATGTCTTCAGTCTTACATACAAATGCAATGCCCACTAAGCCATCTCCCTAGCCACTATATTTACTTTGAACACTGTTTTTCATGCCCCCGTTTGCTCGTTTTTACCCTATTCATTTCTTAATGAATTTATTTTTATTGATAAAAAGAACATAAAAACTGTGTAGTAGTATGGTGCCAGGTGATCTGTTGTTGGCATACACATGCTGTACAGTGTTTAGATCAGGTTAAACCACTGTCCCATCGAATATACCATATGCTCTTTTTCTAAAATTTGTTTTTATTAGATTTTGTTGTATTTCAAACAGAATATCTCAAACAATCTGAATCATCTTTATAGCCCTGACCCCACCAGCAACCTACTATAGTCCCCCTCCCCACTGGAACCCATATACACTGTCCTGGGTGTTAAGGCCCACTGTGTCAAGTCAGTGTCCAAAGACATTCCCCAGTGCAAGTCCATCCACTTATGGTCTAGTCAGATCCCTCTCATTTATCTATCTAAACACCTATCATTTTCTTTTTTTCTTAACAGAGCATAGGGTAAGGGTTTATTTACAGAGGAGTGGTACCCATAATTACAGCTGTGCTGGAAAGTCAATACTCAAACATAGATCCAGTGACTTACCGATAGCTACAGAAAATGATGAGAGAAGTGCCTCCTGGCATTTTATATATCCTTAGCCCCTCCCCCACATGCAGTGAAGGTCAACTGATTGGGTGGGAGGGGTAACTGACTGCCTCCTTGGTGCCTTGATGAATGTGGGAAGGAGCTGTGACTATAGCTTGCTAGCATAGTGGTCAGAGCACACTTCCAGTTAACACTCCACCCCTTCCTTTGGCCCTTACATACCCTGTTCTCTTAATGCAGACTTTCAAGCACATATATGTAGGCTAAATTCAAACTCTACTCACTTGGAAATGGTGTTCAGTCAAATCATTTAAAGCAGAGGCACACACAATATTTAGATATCAGTAAAACTTTGGAATTTCAAAATGAGAAACATTCCTTTTATATAAAAATGTCCAAGAACCTAGAAGCTCATAAGTGATAGAGATGGCTCAGTTGGTAAAGCGTTAGCTATAGGAGCATCAAGGTCTAAATTTGGATCATCCCTCATCATATTAAAAGCTTGGTATGGAGAGCCAAGTCTGTAACACTAGCCCTTCATGTATATTGACAAAAACACAATCAGACTTGGTGAAGAACTACAGGCCACTCTCAGCTGAACCATTCTCAGAGTTCATAAGAGCCTACACAGTACTTGAATTACAACCAATAACAATAGAAAATCCATTGGTTGCTACAGGGAGAACCCAGGGGCTTGATGACAAGGTAGTATAGCCAAAGAAGCAAGCTCCAGGATCACTTAGAGATCGTTTTCAAACATAAAGTAGAGGGCAATGGAGAAAGACACTCAACACTGACCTCTGGCCTCCACTTGCTTACACATTGGTGTGCACACCCACCATACACACATGCATATGCATATATATATACACACACATATTCACACACATACACACATGCACACACAGGAAATAAAAAAAGAAGATATTGTTACCCTTGTGCTGTTGGTGAAAATTGTAGCATCTGGAGTAGATACAATTCTTTATAAATTATTTGTATATGGATCAGAAAATAAATTGATGCAGATATAGTCAGTGTGATCTTGATTTATGAATGTCTTATCACAATGAAAAAGTTAATCAGTAGATTTTCTACAAAAATTGATTCATTGTTACTTAATTAAAATTGATCACAAAAGTAATTATGAGACAAAGTCTCAAATGTGTAGTGCTTTAGGAAAAAAAACATAACACGATAAAGTATGGAGAGAAAAATAGGACATTATAAGACAACATTTAATTCAATGTTTGGAATGAAAATAAGCTCAAATGAGAAAGCATTTCTGACAATGAACTTACACAAGGAAAAATACAGAAAGAAGAGAGAAAAAGACAGAGCCCATAGTATGAAGGAAATATGAGATAGAAACAGAATATAGAAGCAATGCCACTATCTGAAGATAGAAGTTCACACCACACATACCTGTGTCTATCAGCTGAGATGGTAATTGTGTGATTTGACCAAAATGGAAATATGCTAGAGAAAGGGGGGAATCACTACTACTGTTGAAACACATTGATTTAAATAAGAGAGGTTAGTGGTGAGAGAAAACATGAAATACTTTCTGCATTTCTATTTGAATAATGCAATCACCAGGTCTTTTCTGATTTAAAAAATAGAAACCCAAAGCAATGTAGTTGAAGTAAAGAGAAATTTTTGGTTAACACAACACAACAAGGGAGAAGAAACTAACATCTTTCAGGAAATCATAGGCATGCTTTCTTTCCCCACTGCTTCATTTTGCAAATTTGGCTTATTTTCCAAAGCTACACATTTTCATGGCACAGAATTGTGGCCGTAGGAGTCCCAGTCCAACAACCTCAATAGAAACAAACTGTTTCATTCTTCCACCATTGTGCAATATTCCCAGAAAAGAAATCTAAGCGGACACTTGCATGTGTAATTATTTATTCAAGAAATAAATGATTATTTCCGGTCTGGTTACAGAAGCATACCTTTGCAATAAGCACAGTAGAGAAGTGAGCATTATGTTATTTTTGCATGCCTCTACAGGCCCATCCCCAGAGACAAGAGTGAATGCCAGTTATTGAAAAAATACTATGTACTAATATTCACACAAAATAATAAAAACTTCTAATCTGAAATGATAATGCCTATGTTCAATTCCCTGTCTTCATCCGAATAAGGTGTCAAGTTTTATCAAAAGGATAGCTTTCTTGCTTTTACTGACATTTTTACCATTCTACCTATGTACTTGAGAGATTAATTGGCATGTGAGCTTATTAGCTGTAAATTGGAAAGGAACGCTACTAAGTAGCACATCTTTGATGGACATTTGAATTGCTTCATTATCAGCCACACTATGAGAACAGTGATTTGCAAATAACTGAGCATAGTGAAAACAATTGCAAATAAGAGTAAAGGTCCAAGAAAATTAAATTAAGTTCTCACATGAGAATTTACATGGAGATTTGATCGCACTGGTAGTTTTCAAATGCAAAAGGTAAAGGGAAGTCAAGGTTGGGTATAGTATCTAAGAGATATGAACATGGGGGATTTAGAAAATAACATGACATAGCTTAAGATAGAATTAATAATTATGAAATTCAAGTATGACACACATGAAAAAGTATCATGGATAGAGTAATGCATGCTAGATTTGCAATTTTGCCTTATAAAAATCAAGAATTGAGTAAACTTACATGAAGCAAATATATCCAGACCTTGATCACGAGATAAGATGCTCTCTAACAGAAAAGAAACCTCCAAAATAGAAATATCTTCCTGCCTATTATCACTTCTTTTTTTCTTGTGAAATTTTTTTCTTAGCATTTCATGCATGAGTGCTGTGTTTACATTTCCACCCCTCACACTCCTCCCCTCCAGTTCCTCTGATGATCCCCAACTCCCTCTCAATTTTTTGTCTTCTTTATTATTGTTACATATACATACATATATACATACATAAGCATACACACATACATACACACACACATATATATAGATAGATTAGATAGATGATAGATGATAGATAGATAGATGATAGATAGATGATAGACAGTTAATGCAATGAGTCCATTTAGTGGTGCTTGTATGTACATGTGCTTAGGACTGACCACTGTGGATTAAATAACCTATCAGGAGCTCATCTCAGGAGAAAAGTAAATCTTCCTTCCTCAGCATCCATTTACTGCAAGTACCTCTGAAGCCATATTCAAGTGAAAGCAAGCCCAAGCAGATTCCAGGTATCCAAGATTTTTGCTGAGAGTGGAGAAGACACAGAAAAAAAATTTTTAGAAAGGTGAAACAAAGTTCTGAACATAGGAGAGATGTATAGCAAAAGGCTTCTAGAAATTTGTGTATTCCTTTTTCGTCTGTTGGCAAAAACATGATCAGACTGAGCAAAGAACTACAAGCCACTGTCACGTAAACCATCCTCAGAGTTCACAAGAGGCTGGAAGTACCCAAATACTATCAATGACAATATCTCTGTTGAAACCATGGTTACTGTAACTTGAGTTTTAAATGACTCTTGTGGACAAAGTATTAATAGCTTAGTCCTTAGATTGGAGCTATTGTGGTGGGCACTTTAAGAGATGGGGCGATGGGGCATCACATTGTGGGAGGGCTTTCAGTCATTGGGGCCAGCCCCTGATGGGGACTGTGTACCCTGGTCTTTTTTCCTTGTGCTCTTTCCCCCTGGCACTGTGCAGTGAGCTTCTCTGCTCACTCCTGCCTGGTGTGCTACCCTGCCACAGGCCTATAGCAGCAAATGCTAAAACCTTTGAAGATATGAACCAAAATAAATCTTTTCTCTTTATAAGAGTACTTATTAAAGGTATTTATTAAAGGACTAGAAAGCTGACTAACATAATGGCAATCAAGTGAAGATTTTGGTAGAAGGCTTCCTAAACTGGCTTGTAATGCACTTCACCAAGAACCCTCAAGGACCACTGTGCATAGGAAGAAAAATCCCATAGAAATTGTCACAAAGAATTTCACATGGCCTGGGAAAGGTCACATGATGAAATAGATACAAAAAATGAAAAAACAGTAAGACAAAATGAGAGATTGAAATAATGTTTGCATAAGTGTGTTTATTAATTCTCATATGATAAAGGAAAAAGTAGTAAATAAATGCAAGACAGAAAGAAATGTTAATAAAATTGAAAGTTAACATAAAGAATAAGCACTAATTTTGGAAATTAAAATACGTTTCAGTTAACATAGCAACAAACTGCCTTCAAAGTACCTATGCTTATTCTCAGGCTTAGTCAGAGAAGCCTTTCCCTGCAATGAACAGTCCTGAATACAGAGCCTCGTGGCTGCCCAAGAGGGAGAAAATAAGCCATGGATGTGGGTCCTGCCTTAGACTAATCACCCTGTTAAACTCTATGAACACTACAGAAGATGGGGTGAAGGGCTGTGAAATGGTAGTCCAACCTCAATATAACTACTGCAACCATTAACTCACATCAAGTGTTACCTGTACTGGGTCACAAATGACCAGCCTTACTAACAATCAGTCAAGGAAGTGGGAGGGGCTCACAGCTGCCCTTTACCTCTGAACTATTGGCTATTTATAGTTATAGATTTTGGGAGGGGGCATCACTGTGTTTAGATGTGGATCACCTGCTGAACCCACTAGGTTCCAACAGATTCCGGCAAACTCAGGAGCTACACACAGATGACCCTGACTAATCTTAATGGGTCACAAAACAAAATAAACAGACATGAACTCTAGAAATTTGTGGGGAGAAGAGATGGGGAGGGTGAAGAGGGACGGTGGGAGGTGAGAGTGGTCAGTAAACAAAATATATGTATGTGAAACTGTATAACAAAATGATAAAAATTAAAATTAAATTAAAAAAAAAACCCTTAGAATTCATTGTGTGAAGTGCCATATACCTGCAATCTCAGCATGTGAAAGACTGAGACAGGAAGATCATGACTTCCAGGCGTCTTGGATGGACTGGAAGGAGGGAGGGAAAGAGGGAGAAAGGGAATGAATAAGAGCAAAACTCCCAAACTTCTACATTCATGCTACAGTAGTTTTCAAAACGCCTCTAGGAGAACCTCTGGAAAGGGGGTAATACAGATTACTTGAAGGGAATGCTTCAGTGTTCAATGGCCGAAATCTTTCCAGACCAATAGTAAGATGTGAATCCTTAGGTTAAAGAGAACTCCTAAGTTATAGCGTGGGGGTATGATGCAGTGGTTTTCAGATATACCGTAGTAAAACTGAAAAATAACAAAGATAAATTATAGATAAAAATGAAAGAAAACATCCTCAGATTTTCAACAGTTCAATTTAATACACTGCAAAGTTAAACAGTCATTAAAAGTATACAGAGAGCAAGTGATCTTAGACTATTTGAACCTTGGTCCAATGGAGTTAATAGACAAACACTAAAAAAACTAAAATTGAATGAATACATTTTTGAAGTTTGCCTCTGTGTCACTTACAAATTAATCTATAGTCAATAAAATGCCAGTCTAAAATCCTAAAATATTTCACTGAAATTTTTAGCTTTTTTTAAAAAATGATATAAAAGTAGAAGGAAATCTAGTCAGGAAGACAGATGGGACCAGCGGGGGTGGAGGGTGGGAAAGAGTGTAGTGGTGAAGGTGATCAAAACATATTATACAGATGTGTGAAAATGTCATAACAAAGCCCATTATCATACATAAATTTTAAATGCTAGTAATTCATAAAATCTATGGAATAAGAAGGGTCAAACATCAGCAAGCTATTTCTGAAAGTTCAGAGACAACTATCTCTTTCTTTTATGTCACAGTCCAGATTCAGCAACTCACCTCACAGGGGCACCATGAGACAAAGACGAAAGGGAATTTCTAACACAGTAACAAGAAACTTTCATGGAAAATGATGTATGGTAAACATTATTCAAAGTTCCTGCCTTTAGGGGGCTGTAGAAATGACTCCACACTTAAGAGCATTGGCTGCTCTTGCAGAGGATCCAGGTTTGGTTCCCAGCAACCACGTGGTGGCTAACAACTATCTGCAACTCCAGTTCCAGGGAATCTAACACACTCTTCTGATCTCTGCAGACACTGCATGACACGGATGTACTTACATACATGCAGACAATACACACACACATAGAATAAACACAACAAATAAAATATTTTTTAAAAGTTCCTGTCTTTAGAAAAGCAAAAAGGATTGGTGACAAGAGGATTATATCCCTTGGTGGCATATGATGTGACCTTGGGTATAAGCTCTATCCCCAAATCCAACACTCCACACTTACTTCTTTTTCAAAGTGAAAAAATATTCACTTCTAAGAACCAAGAGATAGAATTTCCTTCCACTAGATAACTTCAGTGTGTGTGTGTATGTGTGTGTGTGTGTTAAGGAGATTGAACACAGATCCTTCCTCACAGAAGCAAAGCACACTACCAGTGAGCTACGGCCCCAATTACAGGTTAGACAACTTAAAAACTGCATCTTCTAACTTTTTGGGATACTCAAAAGCCCCGTAACACAGATGGAGTTTTAGGAGTTATGTAGTAATGTGACCAAATTTCTTGCAGGATAAAAATAAACACAAAAATCGATAGCATTTCTATATACTAGTGAGAAAGTATGAAAAGGAAATCAAGAAAATCAAGAAAAAAAATCAAGAAAATTAAGGAAAAAAATTCTTCTACAATAGCTCAGAAAAATAAAAATAAAACACCTAGCAACAAATTTCCTTTGTGCCTTAAATTTTGATTTTTATAAATTTTCCATAAAGTATCACAAAAATATGCAAAAAATGGTTTTTCTATAATATTTGATGTGTTCTTGAGAGGGAATTTTTTCCACAGATTTTATGCTCGATGATATTGCAAGAGGCCAATGTTCTAAATTTGGACACTATACCATTCAAATTATATTAGAAGAAAACAAATAGGCTTTCCATAGTGATATTGTGTGTTTTATTCAAAAACTGGGTTTTATTTCTGTCTTAAAAGGAATGATTTTCTTATTGTTTTTATATGATGCACATTATTCTTAAGTTTAAGAAGAACATGGAATCTTGAGTATTTTAAAATAAAATTGTAACACAATGGAGCAAAGTTAATGAAGCCCTCACACAAATCCTAAAACTAAACAACAGGGAAATCTTTCAATGAAGAACAAATAAAATACAATCTTAAGAGAGACGCTTGTTAAAATCAAAGATTAGGGCCCAGTGTGGTGGCGCATGCCTTTAATCCCAGCACTTGGGAGGCAGAGGCAGCTGGTCTCTGTGTGTTCGAGGCCAGCCTGGTCTACATAGTAAGTTCCAGGACAGCTGGAGCTACAGGGAGACCTTGTCTCAAAAAGACAGAAAAAAAAAAAAATCAAAAACTAGTATGACTTATGTTTTTGGAAATTATTTCATATCAAAGAACATAATTTTGTAATCATAAATTTATTTCATTAAAATTAAATATGATTTTCATGTATATCCATGATATTCATTTGAAACAAAAAGCAAAATTTATCATTACGTGTCTCATTTTCTTATTGACTAGGTATCAACTTGCTGGTTTTGCAAAAACAAATAGACAACATGTAAAATACTTATTTACAAACGTTAATTAAAATTTTGGAGAATTGGGTTCATAAATAGTTTAATCCACATATTACCATTGAATTATTTTGACACTTTCTAATGAGGCCTTTCACTCCAATAGTGCTGTTGACAAATGCTTTAATAGAGAAACATCAATTTCTAGGATATTATTACCTATTGAAATGTTTTCTAATGTTATTGATTGCATCAATATAATTACACTTCACAAACATTTATAGAACATGTCCTATAAGTTAAACATTATGCTAAGAACTAAGGATGCAAGGAGTGCTCACCAGTGACATGTAATAATGACCACCAAAGATCAGTAAGCAATGATTTTTATATCATCACTAAGCTGCTTATTAACATAGTATGCAATGACACTTTTCCACAAGTAGGTAAAATTTACTTATCCAAAGGTATATTGTTATTATTTTGTGCTTTTTTGTATGTACAAAGACCTAGTTATGCAAACGTTTCAGAGAGTGAAATGTTGAAAAAAATAGGTAAAGGAACATAAATAATCACTTCTGCATACTATACATGTGTGGATCTTCCTGGAGAGACTTAAAGAACTGCTATTAACCTTGGGTAAAAGGGTCACCAACAGACCAAAGGGTTTTAAGTTCAGCCTGGTGAACTAATTAGCATAATGAGTTACTTACAGGAGCTTGAGTAATTCAAAGGAAGCTACACCACCAGGAAGTTCCCTGGAGTTCCTAACAGGTAGTTACTTGATTGAAGATTCCTACCCAGCATGGAAGACTAGGAGAATGAGGTATGACTGGAGAGTCCCCTGGGTAACTATGGAGGCTACATGACCAAAGGGTCTCCTGGAATCCTTGGCTTATACAACAGCAGGAAGAAAGGCTTCCTGAGGATGATATGAAGGCTCTGGAGCCTCCCTCTTCCTTCTCATAAGGAATGATAACAGACCCAGTCTCCTGAGGGTTTCATGATGGTGATCTCAGTTTCTCTGATTCAAATTGGCTCTGGTCATGTCCCACTCCAAAGAAGCAACTATGTAAAAATCTTCTTTTTAAATGAACCCAAAGAAGTAATATGACTTCCACTATTTGCAGTTTATCGAAGTTTCTGTGCTTAGAAAGAAAAACATTTCTTAAAACAACTTTATATCTGACCAAGAAAAATAAAATGTTTCACAATTGAAAATAAAATGTAACAAAATTTAGGAGAAATAGGATTGGTCATGTGGCCCTATTTAGACAAGAAATTGTGAACAAAAGATCAGAGACATGATAATGGGCTAATTAGGAAGCACTAGCTTGGGTACAAAACTAGTGACAAGAAGCTTCCCTGCAATTATGAAAATAATCAAAAGTCGCCAGCAACATGGGTTGGGTATTGCAAGATTGAAACTATGGAGGGACATTAACAACTAAATCTGTAATTATATTTAATTTGGATTAGTTTGATTAAAACTTGGAAAAATAATTCTATATTCCGTTAATTACAAAACCTTGAAGTGAGTTTGTAAAATTTGAGTATGCATTTCTAATTATTCAACTGCAATTTTTCCTAAATACAAATATAAATGAAATATTCTTGTGAAAATTAAGAACCCACTTGAGATGTGCCATAACTGTAAAGTACATAATGGATTTCAAAGATTTAATACCATAAAAACAAAAATATTCACTAATATTTGTACCTTTTTTCAATATTACATTATAATAATCTGGACATATGTCAAAATTTACATGAAAATTAATATTTAGCTATTTCTTTAAAGATATTAAAATGTTTTACAATGTCTATTAGAAAAGTTAAGATGACTTACGTGGCTATCATACTACCTTTTCTATCATACTTTCTATTCTATGAAATTACAGCTAACAAATTCTCTCCTACTTTCTCATGTAGTTTCTTTACAAAATCTTTCTTCTCTCTTTTTTTTTTTTTTTTTAATTGCTGTGCTTCTAGGTAGCAATCTCAGGCCCTTGAGCATGCTAGACAAGTGCTATATCACTGAGCTACATACCAATTCTTGTTTTCTTTTCTAAGACAAAAACTATCCTAATTTAACTTTACAATCTCATTTTCTCATTTTTTTCCACAAAGCTAAAAACTAATATTATTTATTAGAGTTATATTGTTTTCCATTTACCCATCTTCAAAGGCATTGATACTTTTAAATGTGTTTAGAAAATTCCCTAGTTGAGAATCTTAACTTTTAAGATAATAGCATGCCCAGTTGTAGATCAAATAAAAGCTGTGGATTTCTCTCACTACAAAATACATGAATGTAAATATTGTTTTGTTAAAAAAAATTTAACAGAGCATAGGGTAGGAGTTTATTTACAGAAGAGTGAGCACCCCATATTTACAGCTCTGCTGTAAAGTCCACACTCAAAGTCCACACTGACAGCCACACAAAATGGTGAGAGATGTGCCTCTTGGTGCTCTCAGCTTATATATCCTTTGACCCCCCACATGCAGCTAAAGTCTACTGATTGGGTGGGAGGGGTAACTGACTCCCCCCTCAACTCCTTGATGAGCATGGGAAGAAGGTGTGACTATAGCTTCCTGGAATAGTAGTCAGAGGACATTTCCAGTTAACATTGTACCCTTTCCTCCAACTCTTGCATTCTTTAGGCCACCTCTTCTGCAAAAGTCCCTGAGCCTTGGAGAGGGTGGTAGATGTGGAATGATCTTCCTGCCATTGTGGCAAGGCACTGAGTGTTTGTGTTGTTGCATCATCTGTTTCCCGTGGCTATCGGCCAGTTTGAGTGGGATTCCATCTACTATACAAACACACAGAGCAAGAAGCAAAAACATCTAAACAGTGACTGCTATAATAACTTAACCTATGGGTATAAACACCAATGCTTGGTCAGTACTTTATTAGGTGCATCATTTCCACCTAACAAAGCATTTGCAGTGACTTCCCACTGGGGCCTCTATTCTCCCTGCCAGCACAAGGCTCAGTTATCAAATACAAGCACCTATGAATTTAAAGGGTATTCTCATTAAACTTATTTTATTTTCTCATATCTCCAAAGTATCATAAAAGTCTCTACCTTTCAATAATCTTTCTTATTTTCTCATATCTCCAAAGTATCATAAAAGTCTCTACCTTTCAATAATCTCTCTTACTAATGCTTCTGATGTACTGACATGCATGCCAAGTTTTGGAGAAGAAAGCCCATCTAAGATGCCATCTGTGTTACAGGGATGTCCATGATACTAAGTGGTTATCTCTTTGTAATAGTGAATGTGATGGACTAATGGAAGGTAGAAAGAGTTCCTGGAAGAGCCGGTAGAAATTAAAGCTAGAATTCATTGGGAGACAGACCAGGGAGGACCTTCACGGCCATACATGACAGCTTTCCTATGTAGCAGAATTAATGAGGAGCCACTGATGGATTTCCAGGGATACAATCAAAATTAGACCCGTAAAAAGTTGTTAGTTTCAGAGAAAATGTGCACTTGGAGGCATCCAACAGTAGTTTCACAAATTAAGTATGCCTACTTAGGAAGGATGCTGACAATTTGGATTATAGAAATATTGGACAGAATGGAGAAGTTATTAAATTTGATATTACAAAGAAACATGAAAATAAATGAGATGTGAGGAAGAGGGAGATATTATAGATGAACTAGATTGGAAGTGGGTATCGAAGCTTATAAATACATTGTAGCGGCAGAGTTCAAAATACTAGAAGACTTAAAGAAGCCGCACATGTGTGGTGCTCAGAGAAGAGCCCTACATCAGAATGCAACATAGTACCATTGCCTTGGGGAGCTTCATGTAGTTTCCAGCTTGGAAGAAGGCACATTTGTAATGCAGACAGAGAAGAGATGTAGAATCACTGCCAGAGAGGAGAAACATTCAGAGCATTGGAACCAGATTCAAGGAGGGACTGCTTAACGATGTCATCTGCTGCTTAAAAGATGCATAAGACAAGATTTGAGAGAGAATGAAAGGGATGAATGATCTAGAGGTCATTAATTATTTAAACCAGGGTTGTTGTACAGAAATAAAAGGAAAACAATTTGAAGCTGATTTAATAAGGAAGAAGAAGTGAGGAAACGGAAACAAAAAATCACAAGGATAAAGGATCATGTTGATGCATTTCACTGTCAAATGAATTGTCTAGGAAGATGATATAAGAGCAGATGTTGAGCTCCCACTGGAATCATCCCTAAGCTCTGCTTACAGTATTCTAGGGCATGTCTACTCAGCTTCTTCACATGTTTTCAAATTCTTCCCACAAACCAGATCTAAGCACTTAAGGACCATACTGTTAGGTAATCAGAGCAACGGCCCTACCACCTCACTCCGTTTATTTTTCTGGATTAACTACTTTTCTTTTTGCTGAGACAAAATACCCAACAGAAACATCTGAGAGAATAGTATAATTTAGCTCACAATTTCAGAAGGTTCAGTCCTTATGTCAGGGAAGGAATAGCAGAACAGAATAGTTTATATCACAGTAGCCATGAAGAAGAGAGAGTCAGGAAGGGGTCAGGTTCAAGATGATCCTAAGAATCCACCTCAAGTGCCCTTACTATCTCCATCCAAGCCTGACCTTCTGACACTTCCATAACAGCATTACCCTCTGGTGACAGAGAAAATGGGAGATACTTCATATAGCTTTTGACTGAGTCCTTTCTTTACATCATTTGGGGGAAGTTTCCAAACAAATGGTGACATTGTTACTATATTTTTGTGAGGACAGTAACTGGAGAATAAATAATGATATTTAAACAGTCCTTCACATAGAAATTCAATAAAACTAAAACATAGTAAAATTCAAGCAGGATAACTCTAGTATACATATTTAACGGCAAATTTAAAGAAAATGTAGTTACATTTATAATAAAAATTAGTTTCATGTACTGTAAAAGTTTGTCAATAAGCTGAACTGTGTTTCATGGAATAACATTTTCTTAAACTAAAGACTACAGTATATTTTGTTTGCAAAGTTTTATGTGTAAGATTTTATTCTATACATTTCAAATACATATCTATTTCTTTTACATTTCATTTTGATGATGGCAAAAATATTTATACTTCTCATAATTTTATAAGTAGAAATATAGATTGAAAGATTGCTCATTTTTTATTTAATCATTGAAAACTTCAGCAGTTTTGGTTTTATTTTACTTTCTTATGTTTAATATATGTTCTGTATGTTTTTATCTCCTTCTTAAGCACTTGAAATACCTTTACGATATTGTTTCTCCAACCTAAAGGTCTTCAAAACCCTCTTCCTGCCAACAAAAAGGAAATGGAGTAAACATCCTTGAAGTGGAAATGGTGAACTGGTGTACTAATTTTAAAAATCCCCCTGTGGAAAAAATTGAGAAGGAATAGAAACCAGACTAGGAAACTGAAGTTCTAGCTTTGTGTTTTCCTGGGTACTTGTTCACTCCGGAAATCAATGGGCTTGAAACTTAAAAGGCCAGGGGCCCAGGAGACAAAAGCTTAGATCTATTCAAAGAATGTGACCAGAATAAAGACTCTTACACTAAACCAAGACCCTAGAGAAAGCAAGGGCTAGAGAAACTGTTTTGTTTTTTTTTTCTTTTTTTCCTTCACAGTTGTCATTAGGCAAGTTAACATACTTACTGGAGTGATTTAAGAAACACTAAGCCAACAAATTAAATTTATCATGGTCAAATAAGTTGCTGGGGCACATGTGGGCTGCACAAATAAATCTTTCCCAGAGTCTGTTCAGCTGGATTATAAATCTTTACTAGAGAGGAGTGGGGTGAAGATCTGGCTACCAATGCCACATGAGAGCTTCCTCCACGTGAAACAAGACAAAAATCCTAAGAATCAAGGCAGGAGTGGTCCTCAGGTTCTCTCACTGCATCCTCTACACATTCACAGCCTTTAGGGGAGACTCAAGAGACAAGGCACTGGCTGCAATATTTTGCTCACAGAAAGAAGAGATTCAAGAAGGACAGAGTATGGAGTGTGCACTGGTCCTCCACAGCCAGTGACTCCTTCACAGTAGTAGACACAAGAGAACTATATATACCCTGCCCATACTGCAGGTAAATGTCCCGTTTCACTCTCTGCAGGGTGGTGCAGGGAGCTTTATTAGGACTGACTAGGGACCACATTACTCATGCTGAATTATCACAGGGAAGTGACAGATCCTCATGTACTTTCTTATTGTTCTTGTGTTTCTTTGTTTTTTATGGGGGGGTTCGGGGGGGCGGGGGGAAGATCTGCCTGTTTTCTACCCTAACCTCAAACTCCTGATCTTTGTACAAACCAAGTCTTCCAAGGAACCAAAAGCACTGACATGGGTCATCAATTCCCACTTAGCACTTATCTTTCCAAATAGTGCCCCCACCCCCAATATGATAAGGCATTCTTGATCTGTTGGGTAATGGCTACTTCTCCAAATAGTGCCACAAATTAATGTAGATATCCCATTATATCCACAGACAAAAATCTCTTTACAATTAGTTTTATATCTAAAAAGACAGACAAAGCCTTTAGAAAGCAAAATAGTATAAACAAGTGTCACCAAATTAAGAGTCAGCATTATTACAGCATCAAAAATTTCACATGCTGGGTTTATTTTTAATAAAAAATGAACAATTAGTATATCGAACACGTCAAAAAAGGGGAAACATACAATGTGTAAAAGGATGCAAGTACAAGACCCTGATCCTCTATCTATTCATCTCTGTTCTGGGAACAGGAGTGATCATTCTAATATGAATACCAGATCTAGTGATTCATCTGCTTCTGCCATTCAGTGGCTTCCAGACCACCCAGAATCAAGCTGCCTGCACAGCCCTGATGAATCTGGCTACCAACACCTCTCATCTCTTCCCTCCTCACATGTGTTCCACCCGTCCTGACTCCTTACTTTCTTTGATCCAAATTTAATAACTTTCTATTGGCATGTATATTTACTTAAATCTGTCTTTTCCTAAACATTCTCACTTTTATCTCCTCATATCTTTAGCAATGTTTGCAAATATTGCTTTCTTAGTGTTATCTTTTCTTTCCCCCCTTTTCATAGTAACAGTCATTTTCCAAGTGTATATTATTAATGACCCAAATTGTTCATGCTTTGCTGTATATTTTCTTTGTTCATAATGGTTCTCACTTTCACTAGTTTTGCTTATTATCTCCAATGTTATTGTGTGCCATTTGAGAAAAGACTATGTTCTGTCTGAGTATCCCAAGTATATAGGAAGCACCTCACACCAAGTAGATACATTTTTTGTGTAAGTATCATCAAATAAAGATACATAAATTCAAATAAGGAACATCTATTTCACCAGTGCCCTGTCCAAAGACTCAGAGAACAGTAAGAAGGGGAAGAAATGTAAGCACTTGAGAATGGGGCCCACTACTTTGAAATGTCCCTGTGGCAAGGCATAGCTATTGCATTCATGAACTCAGAGCAGCTATGGCTGACCAGCACAGTACTGAGCCAGTTAAAACTTCTACCATGGAGTGGGGAGAGGCTTCCCAGGCTCCACCCCTAGTTGAAGTACTAGTGATAGCTGATGGTTGCTGGGGGAGGAAGAGTCACTTTGGAGGACTGCCACTGGTACGTTGCCCCTGCCTCAGTGGATGAACCCACATTTATGAACCTCTGGGCAGCTCTAATTGGACTTAGTAGGTTACACATAATAAAATGACATGAAAATGATAGGAAGGGTCCAGAGGAATTTTGAGGGAAGGAGTGAAAGGGTGATGAAGATACATTGTATACATGCATGAACTTTTCAAAGAATGACTTTTTTCACTGTATACTGTTTATTGAATTTTGTGCATTTCATATAAAACATATTATCTTTATAACCCCCAGCCTCAACTCCTATAGCCCCACCCCACCAAATTTTATACATTCTGACATTTATGTTAAAGCCTATCAAGTCAAGTTTGTGTATGCAAACAATAATTTTTTAAAGATACATAAATCTGGCTGGGCGTGGCAGTGCACGCCTTTAATCCCAGCACTTGGGAAGCAGAGGCAGGAGGATCTCTGTGAGTTGAAGGCCAGCCTGGCCTACATAGTGAGTTCCATGACAGCTGGGGCTGTAGGGAGACCCTGTCTCAAAAAGACCAAAAAAAGAAAAGATACATAAATCTAAAAAATAACCAAATTATTCTTCTATTACCTATAAATACAAAACAAAATCTTGACACATTAAAAACATAAGGCATAAGAGAAAGCATAAAAATGAGTGTGTCATTAATGTGTGAAAAAAATCAAAGAAATTACAAAAGACTAGATAATAAAATGGAGGGGGGAGATTAAAGATTTGGGAACAAAATGAAAAAGAGGATATTTAATAGACGTTCCAAAGAAGAGAAAAATAGTAAAGATGAATCACACTAAATTTAATGCAGATAAATGGTGCATTTCCCCCCAAAAGTTACAAAATACAAGCATCTTTCCATTAGAGAAATGCAATACATCCCAAGCAGAAATGAATTTGGCACATAGTCATACACATAATGAGAGCAGGAAGTTAGAAAGTAGTTTTGACAAGACTGAACAAGTTGAAAAGAGAAGCTATTCCCCATCCTTCCCCACAGAGCAGGATTCCAGGGCCAGAAAACTGGCAGGAGCAGTCACCAGGAGGAGCTTGAGAAGATGCCCTTCTGTATTGGAGCCATGGGACACTGCTGAAAGGACAGGATGGAGTGAGTGGTAACACAATGACATCCCCAGGTGCCTTGAGATACCTGCAGAGTTCAATGCTGGAGCAGGCTGCCTCTGAAGAAATTTGAAGTCTGTGGTGTCCAGGTCTATCAGCAACAATGAAAACACAAACCATCTCAGTTACCAGTGCATGTAAAGAACCTCACAAGCAAGGCACCTGAACAGAGCAGCTTGTCCATTTCTGGTCAAAAATATTTATTGGTGTTTCCTCAGTTACTCTGCATACAATATCCAACAATTAAAATAAGGAAATATATGTTAGAAAGAACAAAGGAAAGAAAAATGACTACCTAGTTAGATATAAAACAATTAAAAAGGAAAGATTCAAAAATGAGTAAGACATTGGAATTAGCACGTAGACACCACAGAAAACGATATGACCAAGTTTTATGTTATATCTATTTGAGCATTATAAATATTTTTTTCAAAATGAGGAAAACAAATATAATTCATTTTTATGAAAATATCAATAAATATTTGTTGTTGTTTTTGAGACTGGGTCTCCCTGTAGCCCCAGCTGGCCTGGAGCTTGCTATGTAGACCTGGTTGGCCTAGATCTCATAGAGCTCTGCCTGCCTCTGCTTCTGCATCCAGAGGCATGCCCCACCATGTCCAGCCTATAATAATTTTGACAGTTTTTAAAGGTTTTTTAAGAGAAAACATGAACATGCATGAATGATGTTTTCAGGGCAGAGTCAGAAACTATAAGAACTATTAAATGAATGCAAAAATGATAATTAAAAAAATTAAAGATGAGACTGAAGAGATGGCTCAGTGGTTAAGAGCACTGGAGGTGGACCTGGGTTTAGTTTCCTGCACTGTCATGGCAGTTAACAACTGTTTGGAACACCAGTTCCAGGGGATTTTGTGCCCTCTTCTGGTCCCTGCAGGCATTGCACATAGGTGGTATACTTACACATGTGCAGGCAAAACATTCATGCACAGGAAACAAATATGAATGAATACAAAAATAAGTTTTAGTCAAAGATGGAGCTGGGCACGGTGGTATACACCTTCATCCTACACGTGAGAGGCTGAGGAAGTAGGATCACACTTTTCCGGATTATGTATATGTAACAAATTATTCATCTGGTTCTTTTTAAATCTTCCATCTCACTAAGTTACTTGCTGCATCTTCCATTTATCCTTGATTTTAACATCTCCCCTGTTTCCCTTTTCTATTTGAATTAAGCACTTTAATTCCTTTATTTTATCTTTATCACTGTTTTTAATTACATACTTATTTATCATTTATTCTTGTGGGTACAATGGATTTATAGTTCATGGGCATAACATAGAATATCTTTAAATAATAAACTATTTAATACACATTTACACATCCTATATTTTATACATTGTAGTCGTTGAGCATAAGTCTTACTTCTACATGTTATAAATCTCAATAGATAGTTGGAGGGGGTGGTGTTCTACTTCAATAAAAGGGAAGAGTTTGCTCTCAAGTCAAATGCAATGATAAGGAATTCTGCTCCAAACAAACACCACAGCAAAAAAGTTACCTGGGAAGAAGTTGAGATTCTTGAGTGGGTTGCTTTTAGTTACCAAGCAGACATATTCCCATACATGTGGGCTTATTTAAATGGACAGTTGTGGCAAGAGAATAATGAGAGGATCTCTTGGACTACCTTAGAGCAAATGTTTCAGAGTCTCAGAAGCCTGCACAAAGATAACATAGTTAGGTTTAAACCTGACTGAGTATTGAGTTTTTGTGTTTTATTGTGGCAATAAAAATCATGTCATGAAGACTCCATCTATTCCTCCATATAAGGATGCTCCTAATTAATCTGTTATTCAAAAGTCACCTAATTAATTTTTTTCAAACCTTTCACTCAGCAGGATGTTGCCTACCTGACTCTCTGAACGAAAGTATATTAACAAAGCTGCACCAAAGATGATTATATCAAAAGTGATGAAGATTTATTAGGAAGACACCCATCATGGCTGTGTAGTATATGAGGCATAAAACTGCTATAAGTAATGACAGAGTGTAGTTTAGGCAAGTAATGGGTAGCAGAGCTACAAAAGAAGAGCTTGGCGATATATTATTTAGTAATAAAGTTCCCATAAAAATTGAAATATGAGGCGAAAAGATTAACATGGTCATACAAGCCATCTTTAATGTCCAGAGCCAAGTTCTGCCTTTTAGAAAGAGTAAACTGAATTTACTGTGACTACATGCAAGCCTTTATTTATGCATTTCATGCAAATGACTGCAGACTTTTGGTTTGCAGTTACCAAAGTAATGTTCAGTAGCATTTGAATTTATTACATTAACATTGGATCGGAGGCTGTATTTCTAGCTGTCACAGGGTTAGTATTGGTAGGTCATGTCACCAATAAATAGACTATACAGGTTTCTGCACTGCTAGTCCCAAATCTATGCACCTAAGGTTTTGAGTTTTTATTTCTCCTTTAATTGAATGTGGATATGTTGTTTACTCCACAATAGTATTTTAATGTTTTTGATTGATGTCTTCCATGTATTCCCTAGGCATGCTCCCTTCCACAGAGACTAAGGATAGTGCTTTATTTTGGAGAAGGAGCTGTCAATAGAGTTTGATCTACCTGAAATTTTGATACTCTTTTATCAGCTGCACAACCTTGACCAAATCATTTTAGAACTTTGTCTCATGGTTTTCACCTCTAAGAGAGAATGCAAGAATACCAATTTCATGAGATTTCTACAACAATAAAAATCAATCATATAGTATTATAGATCTCTGTTGTAGGTAGTTAATTGGTTACTATTCTAATTATTACTAATATATTCTAAGTATTATGAAAATAGATTGATGCCAGTTACACACTATTCCTCATATAGTGGCACTGCAGCTTTCATTTTGAAGTTAGAGGTCTGCAGGTTATCTTGTATCTAATGAGGTATGTAATTAAATTGACAGCCATTAGGATTTGACTCAAATGGTTTATAAAATCCATCCCTTTTATGACTTCTCAGAAGTGGGTATAAAACTGGCCTAGAGTTTGAAATGAAATTGAATTGTGAAAGAAAGAAAGAAAACATTGCAAAATGATTTTATTCTGAGCTTAAAATATTTCCCATTTAAAGTCAACGGTATGAAGATAGGAGTAGGAGGGTCCTTTTAAACAGGTGTCATGAGGTCTCAGTTAAAAATCTATCTAAGCAGTGACTGGCAAGACATGAAAGCATTAGCCAGCATACACTGAGATTTCTTTGTGCCTCCACAATATGGGGCCTCCATCAACTCTGTCTTTCCCCCAAGGCTCTAGTGTCAAATTGTGTGAGTGTGAATCAGGCAAAATTAGGGCTGTATCATAACACAATTAAAAATCATTTCCATATTGCAAGTATACATCAGATGGGAACAAATATGCTCACTATGGTAGGGACTAAGGCATTCTCCATTTCTATAACAAAATACTTGGTGCAAAACAAATACATACTCGTCTACCTCTATGGTGCAGTCTTGGAGGAGATCTGTTCACCTCTAAGCCACTTTTGCTAAATGCCGACTGTAAGTTTTTAAATAATAAAGTTGATGTTTTCTTAGTTAAAAAAAAAAGTGAATGCACAAACTGTGTGAGCCTTGACAGAAAGGCAGTTTATCAGTTTAGAGAACAGCAGTTTTGTTTAGCAGTTTAGAGAACAGGAGCTTAGTTTAGCAGTTTAGGGAAAAGAATAGTCTCATACCAAGTACCAAGTGGAAAGGTGAATACTGTGGACGGGAGGGTTCAGTGGTCAGTGGTTAACTGTCAAAATAAGGTGTACTTCGTACACAGAAAAATTTAAAACCTAATATAAGTTGATAAAAATTTACTTTTACCATGCATCAGTATTGTGTAAAATAGTCCCCCTTGAAAAAATTAATCTGTCTTGATCTAAGAGTTGAACAATTGTGGATTCTGTTTATTCAAGTGGAGGCTTCTGTCAGCTATCAGTGCTTGCCACTTTGTGGGGGGGGGTGCACTAAGAAGAAGTGAAATAGGACAAGTATGTGGATCACCTAGAGCAGAAGATAGTGTGGAATGTGACTGAGGTAGAGGAAAATAACAACTTTACAATATTCAGGGCTTTGGGATCTGTACATATGTTAACATTTTTACATTGTACCTAGACTGCTTTGTGTGTAAAATACAAAGCCACTGAACTGCTTCCACTAGAGTACTTCTAAATATTACTTATGTTTCAATCAGCTGATTACTATATGAAAAATAGACCTTGTGGGACAGAAAACAGTAATGATGATGATTGTTTGACTACTTGATTTTCATCCCATTGGTAAAGAATAGACTCCACCAAACAGTATGAAATGGACAAAAAGCACAGCATTTGACCCATCATAGTTAAGTCTGGCAACAATTTATTAGTCATACTCACAGCCTGGGCATGAAGGACAGCACATCCCCTGCCACACTTTCTGGGGAATGAACTTGAGAAGACCGAGCTGATAGCTACAGAAGGCAGGCTCTGCAGTATAACTAGAGGGTGGCTTGGCTCCTAGCCCTCTGGTGCAGCTAAATAGTTTGAACACTTTCTCAAGCTAGCAGGAAAGTGAATCCTAAACCAGGGACAGCTAGTTCAGCTCCCATGTGCAACTACTCTGGCTATTAAAGAGAATAGATGGGAACAGAGCAATTCTCATTGGGTATGAACATGTCAGACAAACTCACAGATACTCATGGTAGGCGGAGACTCAAAGATGTCAAAACAGGACTTGAGACTTCATTCCTTTCTTACAGTGGTAACTTAGGGTGATATGAATTGGTGTACTGAGTGGAAAGCGGACAGTGACAACTGTTGAATTAATTGTGAAGGCAGCATCAGCAAGAGATGTGAAGCTCCATGTAGTGTTTGTAGGAAAGCAGTCAAGCTGGACCCAAAAATGCTTAATCATGGCAAATACAATGATATGATCTATATATTGAAATTAAGAAAACTCTTAAGAATATTAGGTTTGGTTATATCCATGAAATTGAATACTGTATAACTGTAACAAACATTTAATGAGGTCATTAGGGACTGATACAGAAAGATTTCAAGATATCGTAAGTGAATCAAATAATGTACATGACAGGTAGGACTTGTGTTTAAAACAGAAACAGATACTTGTTTAGGCTTGTATATGGAAAAAAAATTAAAAGAAAGAAAATCTATAGGATACAAAAATTATCTAATGACCAAAGTTATGTAGTAGAGGGAGAAGGTAGAAGTTAACTGGGTAAGGTCAGGGGAAAATATAGGAATACAATAACTGCATTTTGATCATTTCTGATGTTTATGTCTTGTGAATGCATTTTATCTTTAAAAAAAATTAAACCCTATATGCATAAACTCTGTTTTAAAAAGGTACATAACTGACAGTTCCTGCATCTTAGTTTCAATTCCTGTGATTATGATAAAATATCTTAACAAAAGCAACTTAATTGAGAAAGGGTTTATTTGGCTTACAATGCCAAGCTGCAGTCTCTCGTGACTGGGAAGTCCAGGAGGTAAGAACTGAAATAACTAGTCACAGTAAAGTTACAGTGAAGATCAGAGAGCAGTGCCAGTGCTCAGCGGCCACTCCTTTGAATGCAGTCCAAGGCCAGCCTGTGATGGTGCTGCCTACATTCCCACCTTGATTAACCCAAGTAAGAAAATCCCCCTCACACAAGCCCACAAGCCAGCCTAATCTAATTCATCCTTGAGACTTTCTTTCCATGTGATTCTAGATTGTGTCAGGTCAACAATTAAAACAATCACACTCCGACACACTAGCTCCCTAAGTTCTCTGTTGAATCACCGATGGTTGTACTCACATTATCACAATAAAGAATGAAAAGGAGACTTGGTACATGTTAGAACAATAACAGCATATTAAAACCGAGCCCTAAAGAATAGAGGCAGAAGCTCATTACTGACTTAGAAATGTAGAACCCCCCATCCCTTCGCCCCATCCATGATTTCACCTTCTGAGGTTTTCACTCATGTCCATGTTCAATAGCAGCCTGAATATATTAAATGGAAAGTTCCAGGAATAAATAATTCATAAGTTATAAATTGCAAGTTGCTGTGAGTAGCATGATGAAATCTTGTCCTGTTCTGCTCCCTCCTGTCCAGCCTGTAAAGTTTTGGTTCACACAGCAGCTAACTATACTGTATACGCTACTTGCCTGTAACTCACATAGATGCTTTCTCCATAGTCAGATGAACTATCACGACACTGCAGTGCTTGTGCTTAAATAACCCTTACAGTACTTAATAGTGGCCCCAAAGCACAGGAGTGAGAATACTGACATTCAGATATGCTAAAGAGAAGGCATAAAGTGCTTTCTTTCATTTAAAAGGTGAAAGCAGCAGGCGGGAAGATTGCTCAGTGTTTAAAGCACGTACTATGAAAGCCTGAAGACAAGAATGCTCATTCCTAGCACTCGTGTTGAAGCTTGACAGCTGCCTATAATCCAGAATTTGGGAGACAGAAACAAAGGAATCCCCAGAGCAAACTGAAGAGCCGCTCTGGTGGATGAGTGATCTCTGGGTTATGCCAGGAGACACAGTCGCAGTAAACGAAGTGGAGAGTGATAAAGATAGACACGTTCTATCAACTTCAGGTCTCTACACACAACAGCATATTCAGCCTGTGCGCGTGTGTGTGTGTACATGTGTGTGTACCCATATACATGTGAGTGCACCAAACATGTGCACACATAAGACATACATACATATGCAAAATGAATTAATTAAAAGGTAAAAGTACTAAGCTTAATAAGGACAGAAAAATTTCATAGGTTTTTGCTAAGATTTATGTTAAACATGAATCATCTGTGTGTGAATTTGTGAAGAAAGAATGACATTTTTGCTAGTGTAGTTTTACCTCAAACTGCACAAGATACAGCTACAGTATGTGTTAAATGCTTAGGTATGGTGAAAGGGCACTAAATTTGTGGACTGAACACCTAAACAGAATTCATGCTCTAATTGTCAGCATATTAGCCTACAATGTCTTGAGCCTGTATAAATCCTACTTCAGCAAAGACTCTCCTACAACAAATTATACCAAGCTGTGGACTGCAGGTAATAGATAGCTACACATATTCAAAAGTAGGTTTAGACTAAAAGATACAAAAATTCTTGGGAAGTATTATGACACAAATATGATGTGCCTTTCTCCCAAAGAAAGGCTCGTAGTCCCTAGCTGGTCAAACTGGTTTAGAAGGGTCTAGAAACTAGAAATTTAGGACCAGCTCTAGGAAGTAGATAACAGTAAATCCTCGTGGGTGCTGTATCTTGCCTATAGTGCATCTCTGTTTCTGTACACCAGGAGGTAAATGCCTTGTAATGCATGAGCCCGTTGCCATGATGGTCTTTCTCTCCATGTGCCCAGCAGAAACAGTCAAGGTCTGTGGGATGAAAACACAGAATAATTCCTCCTTTTTTGAAGTTGTTTGTCTCAAGTATTAGTTCATACAGTGATAAGCCTAACATAGCAGGCTCCACCTGCCAATGAAAAAGCTGAGGCCTCATGTGTTGCAAACTTGAAGTTAAGGAGAAAGGGTCACACCCAATGCAAGTCTTCAGTAGTAATCAGACTGGACTCTGCTGGAATCAGATACCAAGCAGAACTTCATTTATAAGCGTGTAGGGGAGGCAAGAGAACACAAAACACGGAAGGACAGATGAACACTGCAGGGCTTCTAACAAGGCTAGGGTTGTTCTGTGCAGTAAAAACCCACATACTGGCAAAAAACAAGAACGGAAGATAAACAGTTTGAGAAATATAGAGAGATCAAATTCATATAATTTTTATTCCAGCAACAAACCTAATTGTTGTGATTGTCCTGTCCTATTAGCTGTAATTATATTAGTTGTTTCTTGTTGCTGTGACAAAATGCCTGACAAGGAACAATTTAAAGAAAGCATCTATCATGTGTAACAGGTAATGAGTCCATGGTAATGTACTATCTGTAGCTATTATTTAGAGCTGAATTTTTGTTAACATGACTTTGAAAACCTGATTATCAAGGAAAGTATTGACTGATGCATGTTTTGCATTGAAGGAAAAGAAAATAAAAATAATAAAAAACCTGAAAATATTAAAAGCAGAAATAAATACATCATATGAAGCACTGATAAATGTTTAAAAAATATTCAATATTGAGCTCTATGGCTTGGATTGGTCAAATTGGCAGTTTAACTGGCATAAATAATCCTATAATGTTCACTGTTAAATTAACAACACAACCTCTCTTATTCTTTCTCTAATATTTTCTTTTCTAAAAATATAGATGTGTATTTTGGGCCAGCATTTCCCTTATTTCAAAAGACATTATTAAAACATTTCTTAAAGGCAGATATAGGAGGTGGAGAGATGGCTTGATAAACTGTGCCACACAAGCTTGAGAGCCAAAGTTCAAATCCTCAGCACTCACAGAAAATCCAAGTACAGCAGAACACAGAAGGAAATCCAGTACTGGGGGAAAGGAGGCAAAGGCAAAGCAAATCCCAAGAGTACATTTATCAACTAGTGAGCACCAGGTTCAGTGAGAGATCTTGTCCTCCACATATCTGTAAACATATATGCATGCATACTTGCACATGCGTGCAAATAATTATACCAATATGGATATATACGGTGTAACACACACACACACACACACACACACACACACACACACAGAGGGTGGGGGGGAGAGAAAGAGAGAGAAACAGACAGAAAGAGCCAGAGAGAGAGACACAGAATGAGAGAAGGTCTATCACCTCTGAATTCACTTAAATTTCCTTTATTATCTGAGAAGTAATTTCTTTGAAAATGTGATGGATATTTTTCTGAATACAGAGTTTGAACATACTGGGCTCCCTGTTTCAACCTGAAATATGACCCTCTCTATTATTCTACTTACTGATTTCTGAAGAGAAGTCCAATGTACTTCTTCTCCTTGATAGAAGGCAAGACATTTTTCTGCTGCCTCTTTCCAGATGTTCTCTTTACCTTCAATTTTATGACGTTGGTATGAGGTGTGTCTTCATCTGAACTTTTTGCTGATTGGCCTGCTTACAGTTCTCTGAATTTCTTGCTTTTATACTTTATTAACTGGCATGGATTTTTGAAAATTCTCAATCATTATTACATAAAATATTATTAATCCAATTTTTTTCACTTCTGGGTTTTAATAATACATTTGTTTTACTTCTGTGATTGTCCCATTGAGGGGCTAAGAATTAGGTAGACCCATGTAGGTGAGAAAGAAAGGAACCACAATAAGCAATGAAGATGACAAACTTCTAGCTTCTTCCTCAGCCATGGCAAAGGCCTGATGGGGCTTTTGCTCCCGCATGTAGGGCGCCCCTCTTCCAGCTGACCACTCCAGACAGGGCTAACTAAGTTCAACACTAGTCCTAGACACATCACAGTTTTGAGCTATGAGCATCTTTGTTTTAATTGATAAATCCAAAATTAGGGGAAAGGCACCCACCCTGTACCAGCAAGAACACTTAAAGACACAGACCCTCCTAAGGGATTTGGGATTTTGGAATCTCATTTTCACTTGTGGAGAGTCTGTCTCTCTCTGAGCTTTGTTATGTGTGTTTCTTCCATTTAATAGTCTGTTATCTGAGTTTGCCTGCTGTGTCCAAGATTCTTCTTGTGTTTTAATTCTTTAGTTGGTAGAGAATACAAACCCAAGCAAGACCCATAGATGATAACACCATGATTCTAAGTTATTCTGTATTTTTCTTTTTTGTATTTAAACTTCACAATACACTATTGATATTTCTCCAAATTCATTTAGTCTTTCCACAGCCATGTCCAAATTACTGAAAAAGTCATCCAAAGCATTCTTCCATTATGTCTATTATGTCTAATTTCTAGTATTTCCATTTGATTTCTTCTTTGATTCTTTTTTTAAAAATTTTTATGTGTTATGAGTATATTGCCTGCATGTATGGAAGTGCACCCATGTCATGAAATGCCCACGAAGGTCAGAAGAGGTATTGAATCTCCTGGAACTGGAGTTATGAACAGTTAACCGCCATGTGGGTTCTGGGAATCAAACCCAGGTCCTCTACAAGAGCAGCCAGTGCTCTTAACCAGTAAGCCATCTCTCCAGCCTGTGCCCCCGCCATGGTCCTCTCTATCTGTGTTTGCATCAGACCTGTTCTCATCTATTACCCTGTTTTCTACCACCATACCCTATCTCATATTAAAATTTCAATCTAAATTCTAATATTTTTCACATATATGAGTCTGATTCTTATTATACTGGTGGTTTTCGTTGTTGTTGTTGCTTCTTTTACTTAATTTCTGTGTTTTAGTTAGTACTGTAATTTTATGGTATACTGGACAAAAGAAACTGAGGCAAATAGACCTATAATGTGAAGTTCCTGCTTTCCAGGCTACTTCTCCCGTGTTAAGTGTTTGTTGAAGCTTTGTGTGTCAGAACCTAAATTTCTTCTCATGCTATTATGTGTTGTTTTATTTGGTTAGTTATTTGGTTTTTTTTTTGGTTTTTTTTTTTAACTTTTTTTTAAACTTTTTTTTACAATTAAAGTTACAGTTTTAACAGTATGCAAAATATTACAGTAATTCAGATTTTTTGGCAAAATGATTACAGATTTGATAAATACATTTTATATCTCATAATAGTGATGAAGATTATACAAAAGTATACAAAAGCTATTAAAACAATTATGAGAATAAATTCTATTGTCACTTAAGTATCTAAAGGTATTTTCCTTTGCGTTCTTCCAGAATGATTTGTTCTTATTCTTTACCTTAATTTGAGGGACTTCAAGAAGATATTTGTTTCTTTTATTTGGTTTGTTGGTTTGTTTTGGGCTTATGTCATATTTGACTTTCTGGAAACTTCATTCTAAGTAAAGCCTGGTATGTATAATTCACTTATTTGTAAACAATGATTATTACAGAAGAACCATCATGACATAATGAAGGTATAGAGAAGGGAAGTACTCTAAAGCCCTCATGCTAGTGTCAGTATTTTCGTGGCCCTCTATCCTTTGGCTGTGACCCCTATTATGGCTTATCAGTTATTCCTCCTTTCATGAAATAGGAAAACTAGAAAGGTGTGTATCTGATCATACGCTGTTCTTATTAGTTCTTTAAATTATCTGTTTCTGGTTTCTTTTTTTAAAATATGAGACTAGCAACTAACTCAGTTGTTAGAGAACCTATCTAGCATGCACAAAGAGCTGGGTTCAGTCTCCAGCACTATATAAAACTGAATACAGTGGCACGTGTCTGTAATCTCAGCCCTCAGGAGATGGAGGCAGAAGCACCAGGTGTTGAAGGCCATCCTCAGCTACATAGTGACTTCCAGGCTAGCCTGGAATAAAGATGACCCTATCTCCAAAAAAATTATGATAGCAAGTTTTATTAACTTTTTTTATGTGTGAACAACTTCCTTGTTTCTTTACATGTCTCATAACTGTTTTTAAAACTATAAATTATTGTTAAAATAATATATCGCACCAGAAAATTGAAAATCCCCTCAACCTTTGTTGTTTTGCTTCTGTTCACTGGCTACATCATATTCCAGACTAATTCCATCATATCTGTATCATTTACCTGTGCAGTCAGTGAAATCCTTCCTCAGCAGTGATCAGAGAGATTTCATAAATACCTTAAAACGATGCTTCCCATCTCCATTGAGCATCATTGCATACATGTTGTTGTATGCCTTTTCATACTCAGAGGCATGTTTCTAACTCTACCTTCCCTCTAACTTCTAGCTTCAGTAAAACAAGAGCTTCAGGTCTTCTGGGGTCTTTTCTGAACATGGTCGCAGAGGCAGCCATATAGTTCTACCTCTGTACACACTTCTTGCTTTCCATAAGTATTTTTCAGATTTTCAAAGCTGCCTTTGACATCTTACACTCTCAATATATATATTTTTTCTTTTACAAGAAAAATTTTTTTGGATTACTTCTTGTTAACCTCAACTGTTCACTATTTGTCACAAGCTAATTGAATTTGAGCAATTATCACCGACTTTTTTGTTATCCTGTGAGTAACCTTTTCATATGGAGTGAGGTTTCTTTTAGGATAATGGATAGAAACTTGAAGGTGGAGTTTTCCAAAACCTTACAGGGAAGTCAAGTAGCAATGTTTCTATTACAAAATTCTTTTCGGTACCTTCAAGCAAATTATTTTCTTTCCAGTGACTTTCACATTGTAGCATTATTGATTTTCACCACTACAGTGGTTGTATGGGTATTGACTTTTAAGGCTAGCCACTGAGTTTAGGAAAACAGGATGGGAAGAGAAAAGTTAAAGTTCCACAATGCCTCTATTATTACTACAATTAAAACATTTTTTGGCTACTCATTTCTTGGATTGCTGCACGTCTGAATAATTTCCATTTTTTAAGAATATTGATTTTGAATGCTCTTGACATAAATTCTTATTATTTTCATGAAAGTGTAAATTTTTTTGGTTGTCTTCATTCACCATTCCACAAGTCAGGTCCTGCTTTCTCCTTTCAAGCTTCTATCCACTTAGCCAAACTTGATGCTACTATATGTGGAAGATTCAGAGGTGCAGCCTTGCTGGAGGAAGCATGTCACTGGTGATGGGCTTTGAGAGGTCATAGCCTTGCCCACTTCCTGGTAGACCATCTCTGCCTCTGGTACTTGCCTGAAGATGTGAGCACTGAGCTTTGTGCTACAGCTCCCTCCTTTTATTTTTGTGTTTATTTTTCTTGAGTTTTTGTGCATTTTATACAATAAAACTTAACCTTGTTTAGATCCCTTCCCCCATCCATACTCCCTATAGCACCCCCCAATTTCATATATTCTGTCATGTATGTTAAGACCTATCCCATCAACCTTCTGTTTCTGTATGTCCTTTGGTGCAAGTTCATCAACTGGAATCTAGTCAGCCTATCTAGAGTCTCTCCCTTAAAGAATAACAACTCCCCATCACCCAGCCAATAATCAGTTGCCAATAGTTCCTCAGCTAAGGTTAAGAAGTCTTACTCAATGTTAAAGAAAGAGGAAATCATGAAATTTACAGTTAAATGGATGGAACTAGAAGCTGTTATACTAAGTGAAGTAACACAGTCTCAGAAAATCAAGTGACATATGTTCTTCTTCATTTGTGGATCTTAGCACCAAAACCTTGTATGTGAGTAATTATTCTGATATAACTGCAGGAGTCAGGAAAATGGAAAGGAACCACGGAGGTAAGGGGAAACAAGAGCCAAGAAAGAGGGGGATCATAGGAAACAGATGTTACCAATGGGGAAATTGGCAAAAATGGGCCTATTCAACTGGGAAGGGAGGCAGGAAGGACATACAAGGAACCATGGGTAAAGGGAAGAAGGAACTCAAAAGAGGGAGCATTACAGGAGACAGGTATTATCAAAGGGAAAATAGGGGTTCTTTAACTAGGGAGAGAGTAGGGAGGTTAGACAGGGAGAAAAGAGAGATAAATAAAGCTTAGGTGGTGTGAAAAAAACCCTAACTACAATATTTGAACACAAGTGCATGTATATAGCTGAAGGCTCTTTAACAAGAAACACGATCCCAGGCAGGAGAAACCTCCCTTTGAATTGTTGGTCAGGGTAGTCCAAGAGACTCTCAAAATTACACAGGCTATTGTCACAACCTTTTATTACCACCCAGAACTTGAAGGTAAGACTATAGCTGAGGACAGGATAAAATTCAGACACAGGACTTGGAGCAATGGAGCTGTAACTGACCTGGAAGCCTCCTCCCTGAAGACAAGCTCTCACAGTTGTAGAGGATACTATGCAAGCTACAAGGAAGAAAATAGATCATGATGGACTTTTAAGCCAAATAAACTCTTTCTTCTATAAGTTGCCTTGGCCGTGGCATTTTTTGCAGCAACAGAAATGTAACTAATATACACGTGATTACTGATTTATTTATTGTAGACTTCCAATGAGAATTTAAGGTACAGGATCTGTATTATTGTCTGCACTGTGACTCCTTCATCTTTCTGGAATTGCAAAGGATCAGAGATTTTACTATAACTCCTACCTATGAAGTTTATTTGCCTCAACTTCAGTCATGCTTAAAGAACACACAACACTAGGATCATAGACAATCAACCTAATTTCTTTTGTCCCCCAACAAGGACGAGTAATGGGGCACAGATGAGTTTTATCTATCTATCTATCTATCATCTATCTATCTATCTATCTATCTATCTACCTGTCATCTATCTATCTATCTATCTATCTATCTATCTATCATCTATCTATCTATCATCTATCATCTATTTATCATCTTCTTGTCTATGTTATTGCTATGGTTTGCATACAATTTGAGTGTATTCCTTAAGACTTTAAGGGCTAAAATTTAATCCACATTATGAGAAATTACTAAGTAGTAAATGATGGTTAGAGGTTGGGTCTTTTGGAGGTGATTGCAATTAGATAAGATCACTAGGATATGGCCTATGATTGACTGGTGACTTTGTAAGCAGAAAGCACAAACACATGTGTACTACTTGTCTTTTGACACATAATGGCTCCCACCACCTGGGAGTCTAGGACTCTGGCAGCAAAAAAGAGATGGTCAGATATGACCCTTTGATCCAAGACCAGAAGTGAGTCGAGATAAAACTTTTTCTTTATAAATTCACCTGTCACTTTGTCATAGTAAGACAAGAGGGATTAATACAGTGCATTTGCATGACAGGTAAGGAATCCCAACATTAGGATATTTTAATAATGGGATACAAGCAAATATATATTTGTATTAGAAGAAATATTATTGTATTAAACTATAAGCTATCTTTTACATACAAAGGAGGAATTATTTGTCTTCAAAAGTGATTTATTGTGTAATAGATATGCTTTAAAGGATGGTCTGGAACAAAATGATTAGGTTTTTCTGGTTATAAAAAATGCAGAACTAAAAAGAAGTCCATAGAGAGTCATTCACAGTGTAACACCAGACCTAAATCAAAATCTAACATATCATGTGTGTTCAACAGACACTTGTGGAATAAAACTTTCAAGAACATCTTTTCTGATGAGTTCTATATTTACTAGTAAAGAAAATACATTCTTCAATTTGGAATATGCACAGAATTTTTAATAGAATCCCAGGAATAAAAATTAGTATTGAGATTTAACACAGCAGCATGGTAAACAGAAATTATAAAACAGATTGGCTTTGATCATAAATAGAAATTACCGACTCATGAGTTGACTCTTCAAAGGAACTCATTCTTCTCTTTGGTATCCTTCCTGCCTCACCTTACGAAGGAAATACCACTGAATTTAATGAAGACAAGCATATTTGTTTAAACCACAGCCACACAGCTATGGTTTTAGCCATTTACCATCTGAAATTCATATAAAATTAGAGAACTAAGTAAAATGTTTATTCACTGCTATGCTTTGAACACTCAAATATCTCACTTATTCTATATCTTATCTCCCTCCATTCCCAAGGTTCTCAATCTGAAAGCAGCAATATAAATTCGTTTTGGCTTTTGGGGCAGATGTGGGCAACACGAGTTTCCTGTGTACTTTATCCTAACCCCTTCAGAGCAAAAACCTCTAAACCAAAGAAGTTCCTACCCTCCCATTCACGCCCGCTGTCATTCTTTCACAGAACATTGAGCCAAACTCCTACAGTAAATGCCAGAGATCTCTTGGTCCTATTTTGTTTTTCAAGAGGTAGCTGGTTAAGAACAGGATCAAAGTTCAGGATCTTATATGTATAAACATTTATTATCAGTCAAATCCTATGCAATGTCCAGCAGGTAATAGATTCTTAAATATTAAATGCCCACAGAGGAGATGGCTTCTTTGTCTTATAGTCACTTTCTTTATACATTCTGCCTCATGTTTTTTTGAAAAGAAATAGAAAATGTTATGTGTTATTTACATAATTTAGCACTTACCAAGAGTAACACTTTTCTTTTTTGTGTCTACATAGTTTCATGGATATTATGCTATTTTCAGACACAAATAACTCTATGTGCATTATTCTGCCATCCCTTTGCCTGCTTAAAATTCATATAATTTCAGTTGTTTCTTAGTTTGTTTTGTTATTAAAATAGATTTATTTTGTGTAATCTGAAAAACACACCACTCTGAATCATTTATATGTTTTCAGTTCAGCTATTTGAAACTCAAATTTTTCTTATTTTCTAGCAGTTTTTTTTTTACTACAAATGTTTAAATTTTTGTGTAACTGTTATTGAGATTTCTTATTTCTCTTATGAATAGTTTTGCCATATCAGTGATATTCTTTGGATTCATTCTAACTCGATAACTGGAAATGTTACTCATTCACCATTTCCATTTTTTTCACAAGTCAAATATATTGTATATTCAATTCGTGATTACTTTTTAATTATCTGATTCTTCTTTA
>NW_008360329.1:1370067-1413138 GCF_000622305.1 Nannospalax galili
TGTAATAATTACTTTCAGTGCTTAAATATCAAAATAAGTAACCGCTGTAGCCCTTCACAGTGTTCTTCATGTTGTGTAGGTCAGGCTTTTTGCTTTTTATTTTTGCTTCAACCATGCATATTAGTCAAACCTAGAATTGTGGAAAATTATTAATGACACAATAAATACATTTTTAAAAAGAAAAATTGAGTTTTTCCAATATCTCCTTTTATAGTTAATTTTTTTCTTTTCTCCCAGAAAATTACACATTCTAATCTCATGTTTATCCTCATACAAATACATTTTGCATGTAATAAAGACATTTTACAGCAATTTTGAATTTAGCATACAATTTTAAAATTTAACCCTTACCACAGTTACCCTCAGAATTATTAAATGAGCAGCTACCATATGAGCTTAACCAAGTAGTTCATATAAATTTCAAATGAATCCTGTGTGAACATTTCCCTCACTTTTCAGATGAAGAAACTGAGATTCAGATTATACCATTTGTAGCAGCTAAGTCTAAAATTAAATTGAATTCTTCCATTTACACATATACTTTTTCAATATTACCATATCGATTTCTAGACATATCAGTTTGAACCAAAATCCAAAGAAAACTTTAATAAACGTTTCTTGATCACCAGCCAAATGTTTGTTTATTCTTAGTAGGTAGATATTTTTATTATACTAATCAACATCTATCTTTTTATATTTTTTTAAAGTGGCTCAATCTATCAGAAAATACTGAGAGACATTAACTTTAAAGCCTTCTCTTATGATTTATTTGTAACTTGCCATGACTGGCTGGCAACAGAGAGCACGTCTCACTATGAGCAACAGCTTCTTCTACAGTGAGACCCTCTTCTGCATTCCAGACACGACTGAAAACCATGATGGCTCTTGGTTCAACCCACTCCCATGTCTCTGCCCAGCTCAGTCTAATCAGTAAGCTCTGCAATTTCTTTTCAAAACATGTTCTTAGGTGAGCATATAGTTTGAATTTTAAATTCAAAAGACATGCTAAAAAGAAGCCCCATTGGAGCTTCTCTGCCAATTTCTTTGTGTCTTTCTACTCCTTAACTTATATTTCAGATTTTCTTGGCACTTTCATAGTTTATCATCTGTCCCAGGAGTGGGTTTAAGTGACAGGCCTCATGGAATTATATTTTAAGATCTAAAGAGGAAAGAAGGAGTGTTTTCCAAAGGAAAGCGGTATTTACTCGGAAAGAGAAATTCTCTGAAGGACACATCTACCATGCACAACTCCACTTTTTACTAGCCCTTCAGCACCCCTGTGTACAGCAGCCGGGACGTGAAGTAAATAGAGGCTTCGGGAGAAAGCAAAGGAAGGGAGCAGGATGATCTTAGGACAGAGAAGAAAAAGAAGAAACTGATGAAAGCAGTATGGCATCCCTGTTAAGTACGAAAAGAAACCTCAAACCAGTAGATAGAATATAGATTTTAACAATGGGGCCTTTCTGTGGGTCAGCCCTGGGGCACTAAACCACCTAGAAGAAAAAGTACTCTAAGCGAAAAGAACCCTTCCTTTTGATGGAAGGAAGCTTCAAAAACAAGTATACTCTCTCTAGAATAAAGTTTGATTGAAGCTCTGAAGATCTGATGAAGTCACTGGATACAATAGACATCTATTAACTTTCCTAAAATACTGAATTTACCCCAAGGTACAACCAACATGCTTCAGACTCCTCTGTCACTCTATTAATGACAGTAAGGTAAGAAACCAAAGTTTTTGTAGAATCATGAGACAGTTTTCAAGTAAAATATAAGTAGGGATTTTGGAAAACCACAAGAAATAATTAATTTTAATATAGATTATTTAATATCAAAATATTATTTTAAGTCAAGTAAAAGGATTGAAAATTGTGATTGCAGACATTTTATGTTGTACTGAATTTTAGAAGTGATTTGTTTTCAAAATACCAAAACAACCAGTTTTCTCTGAATATAAATGTTAAACTAGAAAGCAGTATTTTGAAGATGTTCTTTTTGGTGGAGATTTCCACCATCAGTACAGCCCCACTTTACAAGATCAGCTTTAGGAGGACCATAAGGAAGAAAGTCCACTCACAGAACCATAGAACTGTGGTGTAACTACTTTAGTTGCCCCTCTCCCTGACAAAATATATCAAGCTGTGAATTCAAGTGCTGACATGCTTTTACTCAAGGTGTGTCTCTGGTACACAGTCATGTCCTCTCCCACCCCACCCCATTCTAGTACCTTTGAATGCTCGTGTCAAAATAGCATAGGGTGAATGGATTCAACAACATGAACTCTTTTTCTCACAATTCTGCAGGCCAGAAATCTAAGATTAAGGTTCTATCGTGTTTGTTTCTGGTGTGGTTTCCCTTTTAAGTTTGTAGATGGTTACTTTGGTCACAGTGGCCACAAATGGTCTTTCTTCTGCATGCAGATGGAGGAAAGCATTTAGACACTCATGTGTGTGTGTGTGTGTGTATGTGTGCATGTGTGTGTGTCTGTGTTTCTGTGTGTCTATGTGTATGTGTCCTACAGGGGTGAGAAAGGAAGTCTGACAAAAGTTCCTGTTGTATAGCCCAAGTTGGCCTCCAATCCACAATTATGTGCCTCATCACCCAGAGTTCTGGGATTGCAGACAGTACCACAGACACCAGCCATCTCTCTTTTCTTTTATGCATGAGCATACTATTTTGTTGGATTAGAATCCCACCCCTCATTTTTCCTTAACTCCCAATTCACAATTCAGTTTTAACAATGCCTCTCACTAGTACTACAAAATTTTCACATTTCTTTAATTTAAAATAAAACAACTCTTCTTTTCTCTCTATCTTTTTAATTTCTCCCTATGTGTGTGTTTCTGTGTATGTTTGTGTATGTGTGTCTGTGTTTCTCTATTCATCCTTATTTCAATCTCTCTTCCCCTTCTCAATGCTCTCTTTTAATCTTCACCTTTTCATTCAAGCACCCATTGAAGAGCATCATTTCATTCAAGTGCATCAGGAGAAGACACTAATAAATAATTTTCTGTTATGTAAACCCTTTACAGGTCCAGCAGTCCTTATCAGTTTTGAAGCCATGCCATTGGAATATGTAGCTTCCAGTCAATTGGCCAGACAAGCAGAGAGGATCCTGGTTCTCAGTGAGCTCAACTCAGTAGTGACAGCCATCATCTGCTATGTTCATTGGCTAGAATTAATACAAGGACATTAATCCCCTACAATATTATTCACATGGAGAAAAGTTGAGAGGGTATTTCTCTCTGTGACACATTGTCCATCAAAATCCTAATTCTTAGAGAAATGATTTTGTGTGTATATAATGATAGCTTTTCTATGAATCTTGTCAATATTCATTTCCCTTTTCTAAAAGACCATCTATTCATTTTCCTCCCTCACCTGTTTCTTAGCATTCTTCCCTTATTAGCAGTTTCACTTTGGCATATGAACACATGAACTCCTTTCCATCTCGGTCTCCCATTGTAACACAGTCATGCTTTATGATAGAGAGCCTCTAGTCGCCCTTTCTGGCCCACTGACTTCACACCCCCACCACCCTCTTATACACACACAACACACACACATACACACACACACATACACATCTATCTATCTATCTTATGGTAACGTGTTCACATTTGATGCTACTGAGCTACTAGCTACCCTTTTTGGACCCTGAATTCATAGCAGAAACAGGACAAACGTCAAAATTGACAAACATGTCAATTATTTTCTTAGACTGTGTGTTCTCACCTTGTATGTACGATATAATTCATGGCAATATTATCTTCTTCTTATATTCATTAAGATTATATTCACCATCAATTAATTTATGATGAAATTTAATAAATGTTGTTTGATATGTTTCAACATTCTACATTTGATGTTGTTGATCAAACTCGCATCTTGAAACTAACCTTACTAGTACATCTTAACTTCCCCTTCTTTCACCTCTGGACATTCCTGTCAGTCTCCCATTGGGAACTTTCTTTCTGAAATGGTATAAATTATTCTCACAGGTTGTTTTTTCCTTGTCGTGGGTGATCATATCCATTTCTGATTACAGCTTCCACTTCCACCAAAAATTGTACATCCAATATTTTTCTCTACATCACATACATTCACCTTTTACATACTCACACCAGTTGGAAGAATACTAAGGATTCTCAAATCGACTAGTCACCTCTTATCTCCACAATATATTCAGTAACACAATACATTTTTGGAGCTGTAGACATGGATCAGAGGTTAAGAATTCTTCCTGTTCTTCCAGAGCACCTGAGTTTGATACCCTGCAACTATGTTAGGTGGCTCACAATCAGCTGTATCTCCAAGTATAGAAGATGTGATGCCATCCTCTTGCTTCCACGGGCAGCCACACACACATGGTGAACACACACGAATAAAAACAAAATCCTTAAAAAGATGCTATTTGCTACAAACTCTTATTATTTATTAATACTGTTCACTTAGGTTCAGTCCTATAGTCACTAGCCCATTAGGTCATTGACCTAAATTTTCTTTTAACCATGGAATGAAAAACAGACTCCAAGTTGACAGATATACCTTAATCTTTTAAGGGATTAATTATTTTTTGAGTATCCAAAATACAGCTTATAGTTTATGAGACATTGGTAAATAAGGCAAATAAAAACATTGCTCATTGTATATGCCAGGCATTACAGAAGCATAGGAAGAGAATTTACTGAGAATGAAGCATGAAAATTGAGAGGCATCGTACTTGCTCTGACATTACAAAGATAAGGAGGCCAAAGCTGAAAATTAAGTGGTTAAAGAAAGGCCCAAAATTAATAAAGCTCAAGGATAGTAGAGAATACCCCTTAGAAAATTAGAATCTTTCAAAGATGGCTGAAAAATTATGGGAGGAAATGGTTCACAAGGATAGAGTCACCACAGTGTAGTGGGTTCAGAGGAGACAAGAGACAGTGAATGTTTTTTTTTCTGCTTTTGTACCTACTGCAAGCTCTTCTTGCTTATATGCCTTCATGGGACTAATCACATTCCAGTAACTCTTTCTATGTTCATTATCTATCCATGATGTCAGTTCTAATAACAAGGATGGAATCTTATTCATTACTGCATAATCACAATTTAATGCCATAACTGGGACATATCAGACTTTCAGAAACTATTTATTAAATGGATAGGGGAAAGAAGGAGAAGAGAACGGAATGAAGGAACAAATGAGTAAAAGTACAATTTCAATAAGAACTCCAAACCCTCTTCTAAACTCCAAAGGTTGACCCACTTATAGAATCTGAATGATGAGAACTAGTGCCCAGTATACCTTAGTACCTCCTGCATCTCTGCAGATCATTGAGCCAAGATTTCTAAATCCAGCTGTATACTATAATATCTTGTTACTCTATTCTACCCATGCAATCTTGAATATCTTTGAATATCTACTGAATCAGGATATATAATGATTAAATATAAAAAATTATTCAGGTGATCTTGTCCAAATAACTTAGATCTGGTCCATGGACATAACTCTGGAAATGACCGACATAAGTTCACCAGTTTATAAAGTACTTCCTTTATTAGCCCCATCAGGTCAAAGAATACATTTGAACAAGTAATTCGGGCATCTAAACTTTATAATGATTAGATTGTGCATTTTAAATAGAAAAGAACAGGCAAAACTTTCCAAAATAAGAAGGCTCACACATTTTCACCATATGGCCTTACTTATGGAAAGAAATGTTACATAATTGTAATAGTATCTAACCTGGAAAACGAAATACAGGAGTTTGAGCCAATAACCCATATGCTGCGTACAACTCCAGTGTTTTTTAAGACTTCTACAAATGCTTTAAAATATTCATAAGTAACCTATTTTGTTAAAAACAAAAAACATTTTTCTTCATTGAAAGTATGACACTTTATACTTTTATTTCAATGTCCTTCTATACCTTAATTTCCACAATTCAGCAATATCCACCCTATAAAATAGCAGGAGAAAATGACCTCTTGCAATTCTTTGCTATGTTTCTTTTTCCTCCCTTCTAGATTGTTTGTTCAGATTGGTATGTCCTTGACCTTTTCTCAACTGTAAAATTCCTACTTGTGTTCAATTCCTAATTCAAAGAGCCCACTGTTGATGCCCTGATTTATAGAAATTCACAAGGTTATCTTTCCTCTTTTGTTTTTATGTTTCATGGTGCAGTAAGTGAAACACACCTACTAGATTGTTATGTAGTGAGTGTTTACCTCTTACCGTCCAGGAGTTTCTCTGGGATTTATTTGCCCTGCTTGTGTCTAGAGTATAGACACTGTGCATGCCACATAGTAGGTGCTTAGATGACGCTGGATCTGTGAAGGGGAGAAAAAAAGAAACACTGTCCAGCTGCAATATATAAATGGTTAATTTTATGTGACTTCAGATTATCCTTGTCTTTGTAAAATCTTTTGGTGCTATAGATATTGCCCGTCAAACACAAAATTCAATATCCTCTTAAATTGATACTCTCATTGGACTACAGGTATTGTTTTCCCCTTTTATTATAAAACTACCAAAAAACTATTTTTAAATTAATTCTTCTACACTGCGAAATCTCCCAGTAACTCTCCATTTCTTATTAACCAACTTAAAACATTCCTCCTTGACGTTTTTAAGTATCATGCTCACAACTGCCTTTTCCACTTTTGGCCTTTGTTTCAATTGTGTCTTTATCTGTCCAGCCTAGGTAATTCTCAGTGCCTTATGTTGAGTTCCTCACTGGTGGTCAAAAGAGGGGATGATGATGATGATGATGATGATGATGAAATATTAAATGAACCCAGCGATGATAGGATGTGCTTCCACAAGGAAATTAACACTGGGAAGAGAATAGTTCTGAGAGCAGAGGGCATCATTCAAGCTGGCTACTGATGGCAGATTCAAATCAATGGCCTCCCTTTACCTAGCTCTGGTTAGCATTCTTAAGATACTGTATTCTACATATAGTGAGGAAACAGGTTAGCTCTTTGTCTTATTCTTACCCTAAACCTGGAAGCACGGTGAGCTTTGGTTATTGTTTATTGATTGATGACCCCTCAGTAGACCTGGTTAACCCTCGCCATCAAAAGTCCAGATTTTCAAAGACTTCTGAAAGCTTTATTTTCTAAAAAAAGAAACTAAAGAAAACCAGATGACGAGAATTTCAAATGCTACAATGTTCTGGTTATCAAATTTATAGAGATTTCCTGTGCAATGGAAGGCTGGCTGCCGCGTTTCACATGTTCTTTGGTATCTGGTCAAAACCTGCTCTGCCAAAGCTGACAGGTCGAGAGTTCTCCATTTTCTACAAGCACAGTCAAACATTCTGCCTTTTATTCTGTTTTATCTTTTTTAGGGCAAGGACCCCAGTTATAGAAAAAAATATGGAATTATTAGAAAAGAGATTCTTCCATTTCCTAGATACCTACATCAGAGTCTGACTTAATTGACAGTGTCTATAAAATAGAAAATAGATTGAATTGAAAAATATGTCAATATGTCACCCAATATGGCCAGGGAGATTAAGGGAGTTAGCCCATATGACCACAGGAGATGCCTTAATTCCAAATCTCAACTATGAGCACAGTGACTGCGATGGAGGAGTTTACAGCACATAGTGGAGTCAGCAAACATATTAATCCACCTCCAGCAACACTGCCAATTTCAAAGAATGATTAGCCTTCCCTCCTACTTGATTCCACCTGGCACGAGTATTATGCCACTCTAAATGCTACCAGGCCCCATGCTTATGGCTTCCATTAAGTAGCATTTAGTATCCATGAAAACTTTCCTCATGAAGTAATTACTTTTGAGACTATACACATTTCAGGTGGGCAAAGAGAAAGAGAAAGGGGGCACGAGTAAGGGGAACTCAGAAAAATAAGGAAACACAAAGAAAGGAGCTTGACTCAAATAGTAATTTATAGGTGATTGGAAAGATACTGGAGTCATTTCTTTCTGAGTTTTAAATAAAGCACTCCACTCTGTACGTTAGAAGTTATAACTACTAATTATTTAATGAACCTTAAAAGCCTCTGGAAATAGAGATGTGCTCATGCTACTTTCCAAACCACTTAGCTCAGTGAACAGTATACAGAAGCCTATCTTGGGGTATATAGACCCTGAAAGACTGGAATTCAACCCTAACCCATGGTCTTTATATCGTCTCCTCTGTGCGATGTTCATAGCAGAGACACAGGAGATACTAGAAATTATAGACTATTAAAAACTAGTTCCAAAATATTATCTTGCTTCAGGAAAACAAATGCATGCTATCTGTTAGACTTCCTTATAAATCATGCACTTCTGAAGAAGAATATAATTAGTGAACAACTAAATTCATTTGTTTTCATGTTTCACTGTACTAGCAACAGTCAGGCAGGGTTTTCTTCATGTAATTTGGCTTGCATTTCACACCTTCCTAACTATGCTTTCCTGCTTTTCCTTTCTACCTCATCTCCATTTTACGAGGCACATTGCGATCCTTGGAAAAAATACAAACAATTCTGAAAAGCTCAGAAGCAAGTGTTAATCATTGCCAACTCTACTAGGACTCTGTCAGATGTTGAGTAAGTAATGCAACCAGGATTAGATGTAACCACTTTCTACTGCTCTCGGATTCAGACGAGGCAGGTCATGTAAAGGAGGCTTCTTAAGAAAAGGGGAAAATGAAGTAAGAGCTTTGTTTAATTATTTAATAATTGGTAAGAGAATGATGATTTTTGATCCTACTCTGAAAGAATGTATAATGTTAAAATTTCTCAAAATAAAACAGCAGCATGACAGACTCTCACTTAGCTCCAATACTTCTCAATCCACACTATACCGTTAGTCCGGTCTTGCCTACAAAGTCTAATGAAAGGGACTATTGACACAAGTCAATCACACCAACATTACAAGCAGACATTGCTTTAATGAACATTCATTTTCTGAAGTAAAATTAGTTCAAAGAGAGAGTAGGTTATTTCTTCAAGAAATATATTCAGGGGACAGAGAAATGGCTCAGCAGGTAAATCACTTAATGTCAACCCTTACAACCTGTGTTCAATCCCCAGAACCCACACAGTGGAGGAGAGAAATGACACTGACTAGTTTAATAGTTATCCTCTGACCTCCATATGTACACCACAGTACATTTGCACACAGCTGTGCACACTTGCATATGCACATGGACACACAATCAATCAATGTAAAAAATTGTGTTTATGAACTTGCAACAATGGTGACAACATACACAAGACCCATACTGACTAAATCAGACAAAATCCAGCATAGAATGAGGGAAATGGGCAGCAGGTCCCAACCTTAGCCAAGGAGCTATTGGCAAATGATTACTGTGGGGTGAGGGATAGCAGATCTTCTTTAAGGGAGTGACTTTAGATATGTTGACTAGACTCCAGTGGATGAACTTGCACCGAGGAACATCTGGATACAAATGTTTGACCAGATAGGACTTAGCATATATTACAGAATACCTGAAATCTGGTGAGGGGGTAGGGGATGTAAGGTGGGAGGTCTAAGTCTGATTAAGTGTAGTATACAAAGTATGCAAAAATCAATAAAAACAATAAATAATAATAAATAAATAAAATTACCTTCATGAATTAACCAGGGAGCCAAAGTTAGTGATACTCATTCTAGTTGTGGGGTTTTGCTCTGTAAAAGATGTATCAACAGAAACAGAATAGACCAAGAATTACTTGTCTCATTGATTCACGGTGTATTTTAAGCCATGTTTAAATGAATTGCTACACAAACTTTACCAAATTTATTCACTCTATACCATTCCCTTAAACCAAGGGGAATGTTAATCACAAGATGAGGTCCTGAGAAGTCTACCTAATAAGAGCCAATTTTGCAAAAGTCACCAAGAAAAGGTAATCGAGTTTCTTCAGAAGGCTGGTCATAGAGATAAATGATATATCTTATGAACTCATTATGTAGACCAGGCTTGTCTCAATCTCACAGAGCTCTGCCTGCCCAATGCTGGTATTAAGGTCGTGTACCACCATGCCCAGCTGAAGATGATAACATGTCCTGGAGCTGATTCTTGTGATATCAAAAATGCATACAAATTTTTAAAACATGGAACTGAATCATGCTTCTAGAAAATGCTCATGAAACATTGCATTGAAAAATGTCCAGTCTTGGGCTAGTAGGATAGATCGTTGAGTACAAGCATTTGTTCCCAAGTCTGACAATCTGAGTTTGATGTCTCTAGGACCCACATGGTAGAAGGACAGAACCCAGTCCTGCAAGTGGTCTTCTGACCTCTACACAGGCACTATACCTCTCCCAACCCCCACACAAATAAGTGAACTAATAATTTTTTCAATCTCTTCTTCTTTGGGCTTTGGTGAACCTTAGAATTATTACACTTGTCTAATATGTGGAAGGATCTGGGTTCCATCTCAATCACTGAAGATGAAACAATCTCTTCTGCATTTACTCGTTATTGTTAATATTGCCTACATCAATAAAAACCAATGAAAATACTGATTATTGATGTATTGGCTACTTTTTGTCATCTTGACACAAACTAAAGTCACCTGGGAAGAAGGAACGTCTGTTGAGGAATTTCCTAGATCACAGTGGCTTTTAGGCATGTCTGTGGGAGCATTTTCTTGGCTGCTAATTGATTTGTGAGGGCTGGGCCCTTGTGAACAGTACATCCTTAGGCACCAGGGTCTGGGATACACGGGAAGGCTGACTGATGAAGCCAGACAATAAGCAGCGTTTCTCCATGATTTCCTTTGCAGTTCCTGCCTGGGATTCTGCCCTGACTTTCCTCAATGATGAACTGTAACCCCAAAGATGAAATAAAGCCTTTCTTCCCCAAGTTGCTTTTGTTCTGAGTGTTTTATCATGGCAACACCAAAGCAAGCTAGGAAAATTAGCTATGAAATTACTTTTCTAGTAAAGAAACTGGGGAAGAATACAATTTGCATTTTATTATATTTCTTCAAAAAAGGAAATTCTTTCCCACAAATACTCTAATCAATGTCAGCTCTGGAGAGAAACATGAATAGCTGTCTTATAGCTCAGTGGTGACAGCCTTGTACTCCTTCACTTGTTTGTAATGTGGAAAACAGCAAACTCTGGGGATTCGCACTGTGGTAGGAAAAGAAAGCAAAGTAGCCTCATTAACACTCTACTTAACTAGCTCAGCTAATGGGCTTGAGACTTTCTAAACAAAAGCAATTGGAAAAGAGCTTTACATTTCATAGGTTTTTCAAGAAAGATGAAAAGATGAGCTGTTTTAACCCTGGTTTTATGATTTGCAGGATACAAAGTTAAATTACTCCTTGTCAAAGCAGAAATCTACCTAGTGCAGGGAATAAAAGCTAATTAAGAAAATAGAGCAAGCACATTGCATTAAGTATGTCTGCATTTTCCTTGAGCTTTCGCTGCAGAAACATTAACCAGTTTCCAGAGTGACCACCTATACTTCCTACGAATGCCCACATGCCCACGCAGTGCTCCAGCCAATTAGTAGCTGCAGTGACCATTCAGAATACTGATGGGTTCAATGAGCAAGATGGGGGAGGGGAAAACAGATGAAATAAGAGTACTTATTTCTCTCATGAGTCATTTACAAAGCCTTATCTTCTCATGGCTCCTCTCTTCCCTCCTTGCCTTGCATTGCCTAATGTGCTTTACAATTCTCTAATAAGATAAAAGGGAAAATCACCAAGAAAACTATAAAAATAGTTCTGGACTTACCAGGAAGTACACAAATGCTGAAATCAATTTATGAAACATGGATGCTTTCAAAATATGTCCAAGTTCTCACTGAATACTTTATAAGAATTTTTTTATTTTTTAAGAGGACAATAGATTAAAATTTTATTGTGCATTAAAATCTTTAAAATTTGCTTAGCTTGTTTTGCTTCATTTTTAGGCTTCCTTGATCAAGGTTCCACTTGACAATGTAGTAGAGTTACCTCTCGCTGTCCACAAGGCATACATCCCAAGATCCCAGGTGGATGCTGAAATTGAATAGCATCAAACCCTATACCCCTTATGATTTTCCTATGAATATATGTCCATGGTAAAATTTGATTCATGTATTAGACTTAGTAACAGCACAACAATAAAGAGAAAATAAAACTGTAACAATATACTTTAATCAAAGGTGTATAAGCATGATCTTGAAATATCTTACTGTACAACTTTTGCCATTCTTCTTGTAATGATTTGAGATCATGCAATATCTACAAAATGAGATTATGAGCATGATGTTGGCATTGTAACAGAGTTAGGTAATGATGGAAAAGTTACATAAGCACAAGCACTGAAATACTGAAACAGTGATCTGATACCAAGAGGGCTATTTCATGACTAAGAAGAGATCAGTGCATATAGTGTAGGCATATTTTGTACAAGGATGACTGATGTCCCAAGCAGAGTGAAGCAGAAGATATTGAGGTATGGCCATACTGCCCACAAAGGTGCAAACTTTAAAGTGTTTCAGTTATTTATTCGTAGAATTTTCTATTGACTATTTCCAAGATACATGACTGCAAGTAATTCAAATCATGGGAAGTGAAAGTGCCAATTAAAAGTGATCCCTGTAGCAAATACTCATATCTTAGGAAAGTAGCACAGAAAAGTAGCTGAAAAGATGATCCAGCCAAAGTTCCTGTGTTCTCAAAAGGGAATGAGCATCCAACAAAGAGGTAGGCTTCCCTAAGAAAGTCATCGAATAAATGTTCCTATCAATAAATCTAAGAAATAGCTTAGAAGTTATCAGCAACTTCTAAAGGTATCAATAGCTTTGTAAGAGTGATTGCATTTTAATTGTTCAAAAATTTATAACTTGTTGGCCAGTGACTTTCCATAGACCACCCCAAAGCAATCCCGACTATTGCCATGGCTCTTGGTTTCCCCCCAGAACTTGACAGTAATATCCTATAACTGAAGATAACAAATACTTAGAACATAGAAGGTGGAGAAATCTAGCTGAAACATGACTCAAAGCTTCATCCCTACTGCCTAGCTTTCATATTCCTGGAAGGTGCTATATATGCTACCTGAGGAGAAAAACAGTCATTAACCTTACCCAGCTATGAACTCTGTGAGCCGTAATAATGAATGACTGGAATGAAATAACCACGAGTACAATAGAGGCACAAATGTAATAGTAGTAAACAACCGCTTTCTGGTTGGATTTAAAGCCCCCCCCACCTCCAAGATGAAACCCATATATGACACTATTATCAGGATCAAGAACCTGTGACTAGACAGATCACAGGCTATATGGGAAAACTTACTATTATTCTGCTAAATGGACATAGTATTAAACTGATTCCCAATGACTTATCATTTTACCCAAAGATTAATGCTCACTCAACTCTCATCAAAGCTTTCTTTGGCAGTAGGTGGTGATTAACAGACATTCATACTGGTTAAGATACAGAGATAAGAGTCTGATGTTACATAAACCACGCCTCAGTGGATGGCCACATACCCAAGAGTATATGGGCAGAGCAATTTGACTCCATGGGTTATTAAAAAAAGAAGGGAGCTACAACTTGGGGTGGGTACGGATGGGGCATGGACTTGGGATGGATTGGAAAGGGAAGTTGAATATGATCAAAATACACCATGTGAAATCCTCAAAAAATTAATAAAATAAATATTTTAAAATAAAATACTCAAAAATACTAACTAAAAATATTTTATAAAGCTTTGTATAGCTGTGTTAAGCTAAGAAATTCTTTCCTAAACTCAATACCAGTTTTTGTGTGTGTGAAAACACAAATATTACTGTAAGATATCTGTCTAACTAAATAGGGAAACCCCATAGGTCAGCCATTTGCTATGTATGATTTAAAGTTGCCAACACAGTTAACCTTTGTCAAGAACACTATTAGTTGACCAAACCAAAGGGGCTATACCGGAAATCCATCTCATCCACCAGGGATAATATGAGAAAATGTGAGGTCAGTCAGATGTTCACCACTATGCAAAGACTTCATTGCCAAGAAATGGCCTCAGGCAGCTCTTGCTGTTGAAGAATATAACCCTTTAGGAACTAACAAGAATTCTATGTTAAGTTTTAGAAGAGAAATTATATAATTAAATCTTTGACTAAATATAATTCTTGGCTGAGCATGGTGGTATAAGCATGTAATTTCTAGAACTGAAAGGCTAAAACAGAGGATTACAAAGCAAGTTCGAAGCCAGCTACCATGAGTTCTAAGGCAGCCAGCACTACACTGTGAAGATTGATTCTTAATACTTCTTACTTGTACTGTGTACATAGTATTTCTAAATTTCACAAAGTAAAGGAACAGATTTAGAGGAAATTTTTCACAGGCTCATGTTTTACATAGCAGATAAAGATAAAAATCAGTATTTCTTTGAAATAATGAAGTAACATGTTTATAGAAGGTAAGTTATGATTCATTTCAAAATGCCTTTAATGCTGGCATTCAGGAGGCAGAGGCAGGCAGACAGATCTCCATAAGACTGAGGACAGCTTGGTGTGCATAGGGAGCTTCAGGCCACGTGGGGCTACATGGAGATTAAATCTCAAAGAAAAAACCCAAAAATAATATTTTGTTTCTTTGCTTTTATTACAGAATTGTAATAAAATTGTAATTTTATGGATTTCAAAACATTCTACCCATGCTTTCAAGTCTAAGAGCATTTTATGTGAACGTGTAATTTTGCAGTATTATTCTAGGAAAGGAACCATTCTACATATATAGGTCTAAAGTATCTGAGGACATTTTACTTACGAAAATTAATACATTGACCTCCTGACAATTATGAAGTCTGAAACGTAAGCCTCTTGTCTAGTTCCATTCCTCACAGTTTCTGTTAGGAAACTGTGGCTCAAAACTATTAAATAGAAAATTCCAGAATAGAAATCAAAATGCTTCATAACACGTTGGAAAGAAAAACTTCTGTATTTGGAGCTAATAATTTCAGAAAACTCAAAATGTTGTCATTTGAAAACATACTGATAGTTGGCAATCATTAGTAATCATTTTGACAGGATATTTAGTTAAATGTTTAGCCTTTCAAGAACAAAATTATAAAGAATGTTTTTAAAAGCATTTTAAATAAATACGGTTTTGAGCTTTCACTCTTAAGAACACAATGTATTTTTGCTACCCAGATCTCTGTATACCTCCTTATATTTTTCTGATGTTTTATGACAGATACTTTTGTAATTTCAGAGTTTTCCTTCTCAGATATGTAAAACAAAAATAATTTTAGACTTTTTATTCATTCATTTAAAAGGAAATTAATACCTATCATTAGTATGTATGTACAGGACACACACAGTACATGTAGAATTCAGCACAGCCTGTGGTTTCAGACATCTTCTGGGGGTCTGAAAGTTATCCTCTGATGATAAGAAGGAAGTATTATGGTTTTCATTACTGTAATAATATCCCATCAGTACATACTTAGGGTACAGGACTGCTATAATGAGGAGTAAGGTGGTACAGAAGAGCCCTAAGATTAGAAATTGTCCTCTGATGTCATTAAATTCACATGGAGACTAGAAAGGGGGACAGATTAAAGAAAGTGATGGATAGGATAACAATTTCCATGGTTTCATATTAAATATAAATAGCAGAAGATTCTGGGACATGATGAATGCTATGTAGAAAGTTTCCTCTTTCCAGGTAATACATTCTTCCCTCAGTAGACACATCCTCCTCCCCACAAAAGCATCCAGGATAACAAAACCAAACACAGATAAGATCTATAGCAAGATGTTTAGGATAGGGAAGCATTGGGGACAGAGGATGAATTACAGCAAATTATAACATATATGCATTAAAATGTCATAACGAAGCTCATTAACATGTATGATAACTTAAAATGAATAACTTTTATAAGTTGTCCACATGACCTACAGAATATAACCTTCTGGGTACTAACCAAAAATAGAAAAAAGACCTACCTGTGGTATCAGAAAGTGGATGGGATAAAGTCAAGGGAACAAAAAGCAATGTAATTTTATCACTCCATAAACCAGCAAATCCTCAGCTGCTGTGAACTCACCAGAACAGCAGTGGAAGCTGGTGCCTGGGAGAAACAGACATACACACATCATACAGAGCCCCCTCTAGGATGGATCTCCACAATGTAGGATGGGGAAACAGAATGCAAGGACCCAATATGTGGAAGTGGGGGCAATATAGAAAGATGTTACAAATTTTCAAATCTCATCATCGTTATAAGACAATACATACTGAATTTTTAGGTAACATTTTAAGCATTTTATTTATTACTTTTATTTTATGTGTATGAGTGTTTCGCATGCATGTACATAAGTGCACCTGTGTCATGCAACACCCTCAGAGGACAAGATCAGAGAGGGTGTTGGATCTTCTGGAACTGGATTTAAGGACACTTGTTAGACATCATGTAGGTGCTAGGAATTGAACCCAGGTTTTCTGCAAGAGCAGCCAGTGCTCTTAACCACTGAGCCATCTCTCCAGCCCCTTAAAAGAATGTTTTGTAAGTCTCAATTTGCATAGCATCTTCCAATTCTGTGAGAGTTAGTCCTTCAGGATAGGAGGAACCACAGTCATTAGCTGTGTACTCATTGCTGAGCTCACCAGGTTCCAACAGGTAGCTCCAAACCTACAGTGACTCAGACAGCCATGGTTAATCTCAGTGGGTCATAAAACAAAACGAACCATCACGAACATTTGAAAGCTACTTGTGGGAAGAGGGAGGATTTTTAAGGTGGTAGAGAGGTAGAGGTTAAGGTGGTTAATATGTGTTGTGTACTTGTAGAAAACTGTCTAAAACAAATTTATTTAATTAATTAAAAATTTATAATTTTCTAACTACCAGTTGCTATTACTGTATTTATTTACACATTGAAATTTTCTATACTTTATGTTTAATATTTAAGAAGCATATAATTATCAGATATTCAAAGTCTAGAGAGAATGCTCTAAACTGAAACTTTGTGAAGGCTGTCTTGGCCACTGCAGCCTCTCCCTAGTCCTCTTGTCTGTGCTGTCATAAGAGGGGAAAACTGGTATGTATCAGGAGCAGGTTCACGTGGGTTTCTCTAGCTCACGTTCTCCACTCTCTGTCTTTCTGGGAATTAACCTCTGCAGTCACTGTCAGATTCATTTATTTCATTTCCCTGTTAGATGACTACATATGTCACATCTTACTAGCAGGAGTTCCTCAAGGAGCAGAGACCAGAATTACCCATGTGGAATTAACTTTTGATATTCCATTCCACAGCACTGCTTTCAGAATGACTGCATTTCTGTTTGCGTTGGGCTCCAAAAAGTTGCAGAAACAAAACTATTCTGATTAAACTAAATTAATGGTATTTGAAATAGAGTATGACTAGTGGAACAAAGGTAAAACTGAAAATGACTGCAAAATGAACTCTCTCCAAACCACTGGAAGTTTGCAGATTGTGAACATATTCTTGTGAACTGGATGTCTTCTAAATTTGTAACTGAGGAAAGTATTAGAATAAGCACTACTACAAAAAAGGATTGATTGATTTTTATGTGTATGAGCATTTTGCTTTCATGTGTGTAAGTGCACTATGTCATGCAGTGCCCATGGAGGACAGAAGAGGGTGTCAGGTCTCCTGGACCTGGAGTTACAAACCATTATTTGATGCCATGTGAGTGCTGGGATTCAAACCCAAATCTTCTATGAGAACAAATAGTGCTCTTAACCACTGAGCCATCTCTCCAGTCCCACGAGGTTTTTTTAAATATCTAAAATGCTTAGTTTAATTAGCATTTACTTGTAACAGGAAGGTTACAGTGGGACAGGGATATAAAGATGATTAAGATTGATTGAGATGTTCTGTATGAAATGAAAAAAAATTCAATTTAAAAGTTCTATATTTTAAAAGCTAGTGAAAACACTATTGATAAATTCAAAAAAAAGATGTCAAAAAAGCAAACTCTAAATAAGCCAGCTCTCATTTTTTATTAAGAAGCAACTAGTTGAAAGAATTACTGATTTTTTGGTTGACTCAAAGAATTCATCAATCTCTCCTTTATTTTCCAAAGTTCAATATCATTAAAAATTGATCCATTTTTATATAAAATTAAACAAATTTGAAACTTTTCATTAATGTTGTTTCACTAAGAAAAATAACTGACGTGTTGGGAAAAGATTCTTTAGTAACTCACCTAAGGTGGAGTACCTTTCAGGCTAAACTCAAAGTGGACTTGAATTCTGACATGGACAATTGAAGCACACTTTTCTTCCTCTCTCAAAGTCACAGGAAATGAACTTGCCACCTGAGTTTTGAGATTCTTCAATGAGACCGTATTTCAATATTTTGTGCCTTTCAATTCCCTTTGCCCCTTCTTCAGTTTCAGAATGCGACAGTGAGTGCAATGGTCAGTCAAGCAATTAGCAGACTCTCATAGTCATTTTACTTTGAGAAGAAACAAGTTGGTTTAAAGGATCGATAGTTTAAGGGCTTCGTTAAAGAAGGTGTTTAACGTACCATGACTGGAAGTCATAACTGAAAAAGCCAGCAACGTACCATAACTGGAAGTCATAACTGAAAAATGTGCCTACAAAACCACAAAACCAAGTTCAAACTCAGATGCACAGATCTACTACTTCTTTAAGGTTAGAGAAATATGCCAATAGAAAGAGAGGAAAGAGAAAACTTGTAGGCCTCATGCCTATATCCCCAGCACCTTGTTTGTTTACCATTTCAACAGGAAATTTAAATATTTTTTAATTACTTTAATCAAAACTTTAAATGGGCTCTCTATTAAAGACTCAAAGCTATAGATGTTAATTATTATAGTCCATTAAAACCCAGATATGCTTGAAGAGGCCTTTGGGATACAGAGCTGTTCATTATCATACTAAATGACACTCTTTCTCCTCTGCCTTCAGCTGATGCTTCTATGGCTACTTCATGCTATTGTTTGTTTTGAGATCAAGAAGGTGAGAATGAACATTCTCCCTTCTAGAGAATGACAGGGATGGGTTTTGCCATGACCAGTCACATTCAGAAGCATGTTTTTCCACCTACTCCCAGCTCGCATCTATTATGAAAGTTCTATAACGGATAAATAAATTATCCCAGTGATCTATAAATCCATTATCATTATTTGGATCATATTCAAATTATCCCAAATTATCTCAAATTACAATTAGTATTTAGCAGTTATTCCTAAATATCTCATCATCAGTTCTACACCAGAAGAAACAAGTTTGATGAGCCCTACAATTAAAGCATCTTTCAGATTTTTTAAATCATTATCAAGGGATCATTTAATAGGTGAATACTGTATACTAGGAGAAAATTAAGACAGTAAGTTTCAGACTTTACACAGGCAATTTTCTAGGACTACTTTTCCATTTGACTTCAATACAAGGGTTATTTGGTGTCTAGGTAACTTTTCCATTTGACTTCAATACAAGGGTTAATTTGGTGTCTGGGTAACCGGATCAGGTAAGGTCAGACCCCCAACATACCTGTTATGCATTTGTGTAAGGATAGTCCTAGCAGTACTAAATAGTAGTGCACTCTGATTTTAAAGGATATTGAAAGACATTCTTATCCCAAAGTATCTTTGTTATACAGAGGTGTTGTGTACTACAGTTAAGAAAGTAGTTTTGTATAATTTACGTAAACAACTAAATGAGTAGTTTCTATTAACAAATGAACACAGTTCATCACAAAATCATCTACACTGTTGCATAACTCAGAGAAAAACTCTCCTGAAAGGAAATCCAGATGAACAATTTGTCAAGGAATCATCCTCCATATTTGGGACAGTGACAGGCTTGTATAACCAGTAACAGAGGCACCTGGGAACACTGGGCTTTGCAACAACTAGATTACAGGAAATAATGGAAAATAAAACCACTCCCCACTACAAGTAAAAGGCATAGTTAATTTTGGCTTTACCACCTTTCCACTTTACACGCCATGCTCTCCCCAAGATCTATTTTGTTTTCTCAGTAGCATTACACATGGCCACATATGCTTTCACACTTATATGTGCCATATGCATAACTATTCACAGCTTGTTCTGTTGAAATTCAGCATCTATAACTAAGAAAAATGTGGTATAGACTGAGAATATTTCTATTTTCAGGAAAACTTTTAACAACTCAAAACCCTTTCCAACAAAAGAAGTTTCTCTAATATCAGCAGTTACCCATGGACCATAGAAGTATGACTAGCCTCTCCCCACCTACCTGCTTTCATGCCCTCAGGCAGATTTATTATTATACAGACTGCAATGTTTATCTAAAGCTGGAATCTGACTTTCCCAAGATCACAATTCTGATGCAGTTACCTAACTCATATTTGTCACTAAATCATTGTTTGTTGAAGGTGAGGGAAGATGTAAAGGTAGAAATAATACAAAATTACAGTTAAGTGGCATACATATTTAATTTAAGGTAGAATTGAGCTACTATTTGAAATTATTTGTGATATTTTGTTTTGGGAAGTTTTTTTTTTCTAAAAAAGTCTTTTTCAAGGCTAGTTTCTAATTTAAATTTACATATTCAGAAAATATATTTGGTTGGTATAAATAAAAATAATTTTCAATTTTTTTAATTTTAAAGCAAGCAAGGATTTATTTTTGTCAAAATATTTTCAAACAGCAAATAGTTAATATTTTTAAATCATTTGCAAAAATTATTAATCAGTTGCAATAACCTGACTGCTGCCCTCCATACATTTTTACCTTTTACCTATGGAATTGAATACCCAATTTGGCTCCTTAAAAAATGGCATTCCATGTATGTAAGTGCACCCACATTGTGCAGTGCCCACAGAGGCAAAAAGAGGGCATCGGATCCCTAGAACTGGAGTAACAGATTGTACTCTAAATACTGTGTTAATGTCATAATGTACTTTTATTCTTGACACTCAAACCCAAAATATAGAGCTTCTAATCATATATATATATATATATGTATACATATATATATATATGGCATTCCAGACTTCAAATATGCAGTTCATAGAGCCTATCACGAGAAGTGATAAAGAAGACACCAGGCCAAGCAATGAAAATGGAATTTACAGGAAAGCAGCATTTCACAGTATGCTTTTGTAACCAATGCCATATACAATGACTTAATAGGTATATATATACATGGATTCTGGTCAGCAGAACACCTCACTTATCAAATATTGTGATAAGGGAAAATAACTTTTTTGTTGAGCTTTTAAAGTTTCATACAATATTGTTGACTCACACTATGACCCCCTCCCCTACCCATACCCTCCCAACCCTATGACGCTGTCATACATTCTGAGTCCTATTCATTCAGTGTTTGTACCCAAATGTCCTTCAGTGTCAATGTGTCCACTGGAGTCTAGTCAGCCCATCCAGTGGTCCTATGTAAGTCATACTCTCTCTCACACCCAGCAGCAACCAGTCTCAAATAGTTCTCCATCTAGTGCTGACCCACCACCTATTATCTCACCTCCCCTTTGGGCCCTTGTTTAACTGAGCTGACATGGGTGCAGGTGCACATGAGCAAGCTTCCATTGGCATAGTGTGGGGGAGCAAGGACAGTCAGGAATAGAAAGAAGGCAGGAGTCAAAAGGTATTGGGAGGAGAGTGAGAACAATGGGGGCACTGTGACTAAGAAGGAAGGGAGGAGGGAGGACTGATGAAAGAAAAAGGAGTATAGATGAATGAATCTTGGGGGGGCTAAGAAACCTAGAGGGAAAAGTGATGCCCTAGAATCCCTATGAGAAATACAAATAGAGTGTCTGAACATAAATGCATATGTATACCTAGGAGCTGCTTGGAAGGGATCACAGTGCAATGGGTAATGCATCAAACATGCCGTACAGCACTCAACAAAGAAGCTTCTTTTTGAAACAGATGGAGGTACTGAAGAGTTGTACATCTAGTCAGATGTAGAGAACATACATCTGGAAGATGCCCAGTACTAGGCGACACATCTGCAGTCAGTTCTCTTCAACCAAGACTCATGGGACATAGCAGTATAAGGGGTAGAGAGAGGGCTAATGAACCCCTCAACTCTCACCAGTGAGGCTTCCAGGTACATCAAAGTGGGAAAAGAAATTTGAGGGAAAAGAAACAATATGCAGTATTTAAATCTTACAATTTCAACTCCACAGAACCTAGTTCTTATTGAAAATGGGGTAGAGATAGTAGCACTCTGTAACTCAGGGACTAACATATCATGATCAAGACTAGTATTTATTTTCAGGTGGTGCTTAAATGCACAGGATAAATGCATGTATAGGAAGGTAAGTTAAATTCTTAGTGACCTTTAGGAATAAATAATTATGACTACAGAGTGTGTATCCATGGATAGGACTCCTATATTAAAATTTACCCACCCATGGCTCAGGGGCCATTGCAGAACAGGTGCATGAACATAAGGAAATAGAAGTTTCAGGTCTCTGGAAACTTGCTCATATGAACTTGCAACCATGGTGACAGTATGCAAAAGATCCGTGTCACTCAGACAAAAGCCCAGCATAGAACTGGGGAAATGGACAGCTAAGGCCCCAACCTTAGCCAAGGAATTATTGACAACTGATTACTCCTGTGTGAAGGAGAATAGATTTTTAAGGGAGTGACTCTAGATAGGCTGAATAGATTCCAGTAAATGAACTTCCACTTAGGGAATCTAAACACAAAGCTTGACTGTATAAGACTTAACATACATGACAGAATGCATGAAATCTGGTTGGGGAAGGGATTATAGAGGGGTGCATGGATTGGGAGGGGTATACATTTGATTAAAATCTATTACATCAAATGCAAAAATTAAAAATAAAAATATACATTATAGCTGTACACTGCCAGTCTTGGACCCAGGCATACTCAAATTCTTCCAAGTCACATCTCTGGACTAGCTTCCTAAACCAGATTAGCTAAACACCATAGCATAGATTGCTAAGCCCCTCCTCAGGTAGTCTCCCTACCCCCGTCTTCCCTAGTTCCCAATCCACTGAACAGAATTGCCCACTTAGGACTCTGGTAAGTCAGATCTCACCCAACATATCTCTATTCCATTCCTTTCTTCCATCCCCACCCTGTTCCCTGCAAGACTTGATCTCTGAGGGTGCCTGCCTCAGATCTCTGGATAATTTTCCTAACCCAGCATATACTCCATTGGCCCCTGTTCTGTCTGACATAAACCAACCCTCCTACTAACCTGACCAGCATACTCACTACCCTGTCCCACTAACCACCCAGAGCAGTCTACTACCCTGAAAGAACCTGAAACACATGTCAGTTTATTTTCCATACCTGAACAAAAAGCAACCAAGCTATATAAAAAGTATTCACAGAAACAAAATTAAACAAAAGCAGAGAAGTTTCTGTTGGATATATAATGAACAAAGAACACCAATATGTCCAAAGAGCAGTGCAAAAACACAAACAAACAATACAAAAAACCAAGAGAATATGTCCCCAACAAAACCCACTAGTCCTACATAAGTGTAGTATAATGAGAACCACCCTGAGGAAGCCCATGACACTGAATTTAAAAGAACAAGCATAAACATGATCAAAGAACTTCAAGAAAACAGAAACAACTCAAAGAACTCAAAGAGAAAAGGAATAAACTTATGATGGAACACAAAAATACACAAATATGCCCATAATTAAATATCAAAAGCAATTCATGACTTGAAAAGTGAATTCATAAAAGACATGGAAATAGTGAAGAAAACCCAAATGGAAATGAACATGAGTTTGAAAAACTCAATAAAACCAATTAGAAACAGCAGAAAAAAGCACCACAAGCAGAATGAACAAAATGGAAAACAGAATAGCAAGGCTGGATGACAAAGTTGAAGATCTGGCCACCTTAAGCAAAGGCTACATTAAATTTTAAAGAGCACAGGAATGGATTACTCAGGAAATGTGAAACAACATGAAAAGCCAAAATCTATGACTTATACAAGAAAGAGAAGAATCTCAGGCCAATGGCACTGAACAAATCTTCATCAAGATTATAGAAGGAAACTTCTCTAAATTAAAGAAAGGCTTACCTATAGAAATTCAAGAAGCACATAGAACATTAATTAGACATAACCAGAACAGAAACTCCCCATAACATATCATAGTAAAAACATTAAATGCATAGAATGAAGAGAGAGTGCTGAAAGCTGCTAGAGGAAAAAAAAGTTACATATAAACGAAAATCCATCAGAATTACAGCTGACTTTTCAATGCAAACTATGAAAGCCAGAAGAGCCTGGACCAAAGTATTCCCAGTTCTAAACAACCATGGATGCCAAACCTAAATACTTTATCCAGCAAAACTATCATGGTTGAAGGGGAGCAGAAATTTTTTCATGATATGAATAGGCTGAAAGAATTCATGTCCACAAAACTAGCACTAGAGAGACTGCTCAAAGCAATACAAAGGACTGAAGAAAGGAATGAGTATATCAAAGAGATTACTGAAAGAAAACAAAGGTATAATAATAGAACACAAAATAGGGCCAGAAACACAACTAAGTTAAAATGATAGAATTCAACATATATCTTTCAATAATAACACCAAATATCAATGATCTCAAACTCCCAGTCAAAAGATACAGGCTAGTAGAATGGATCAAGAAAGTAAACACTTCCTTTTGTTGTCTTCAAGAAACTCACCTCACCTTCAAGGACAGACACCACCTTAAGGTGAAAGGTGGAAAAATATTCCAAGCAAATGGCTCTAAAAAGCAAGAGTTACAGTTCTAATATCTGACAAAATAGATCTCAAATTAAAAGTAATTAGAAGAAATACAGAGAATCACTTCATTATAATCAAAGGAAGAATCGATCAAGAAGCTATTACAATCATAAACATATATGCATGGAGCACCCAATTTCATTTTTAGAAAGTGCTGCAGGACTATAAAACACAGATTAACCCCAACTCAGTAATAGTAGGTGACTTTAATATTCCACTATCTTCAATACACAGGTCACTGGACAAAGAATAAACAGAGAAACATCTGAATTAAATGACATCATACATGAAATGGACCTAACAGATATCTACAGAATATTCCACTCAAGCACAAAAGAATACACTTTCTACTCATCAGCCCATGCAAGTTTTTTCTAAAACTGACCACATTCTGGGACACAAAACAAATCTCAGCAAATACAAAAATATTGAAATAATCCCAGTCATTCTATCAGACCACAATGTAATAAAGTTTATAACCAACAGAAAAGAAGCTCTAATAAATACACAAACTCATAGAGATTAAACAACAGCCCCTAAATGAGGAATGGGACAAAGAAAAAATTAAGAAATTCCTGAAATTAAATGAAAATCATAATACAACACAACAAACCCTCTGGGACACATTAAAAAGCAGTCCTAAGAAGGAACTTTATAGCTCTCGGTGCCTGCATGAAAAAGTCAGAAAGAGCAACACCAATGATTTAATAGTACAACTCAAGATTCTGGAAAGGCAAGAACAAACCAACTTCAACCCTAGTAGATAAGAAGAAATAACAAAATCAGAGCAGAAATTAATGAAATAGAAACAAAGTAAACAATATAAAAAATTCAATGAATCTAAAAGTTGGTTCTTTGAATGTTTCCAAAATAGACCCTTACCCAGTTAACAAAAAGAAAAAGCAAATCTCAATCAACAAAATCAGAGACAAAAGGGGAAACATCACAACAGACACCTAAAAGAAGAAAATAAAACAAACAAACAAACAAAAAACAACACCAAAACACAAAACCAAAACAGAACATTATAAGGGAATACTTTAAAAATGTATACTCCATTAAATTTGAAAATTTAAAAGAAATGGATAAATTTGAAGATCATGGTTACCACCAAACTTAAACTAAGAAGAGTTCAACAGCTTGAAAAGACCCATAACAAGAAATTGGCTACATTTCTTTGGGGTCTTTTTACCCTAACTGCCTAGCCAATTCCTACCTCCTATTCTTATGTCCTTGGGCCTGTTAACAACATACTCTGTTCCAAAAGCCAAAAATTTCAAAAGTATTTGGGAGCCTGTATCTTATCCTTAAAAGATTTTAGGGTTACCTCTTCAGAGGGAGGAATGTTGGAGGGGAGGGAGTGGGCATGGATTTGATCAAAATACCTTATATATATGCATGTATGAAATTCTCAATAAAGTTTTTGTAAAAGTTAAAAAAAGGACCCATAACAAATATGGAAATTGAAACAGTAATACAAAACCTTCTGACTGAAAAAAGCCCAGGACAAGATGGTTTCACAGTAGAGTTCTACCAGACATTCAAAGAAGGACTACAGCCAATACTGCATAAATTTTTCAAAAAGATAGAAACAGAGGGAGAACTCCCAAACTCCTTCTATGAAGCCAGTATCACTCTAATACCAAAACCAAGCAAAGATACACCAAAAATAAAACTATAGGCCTGTATCCTTAATGAATGTAGATGTAAAGATACTCAACAAAATACTCACAAACCGCAGTCACACATCAAAAGATCATCTACCATAAAGTCAGCTTTATTCAGAGATGCAGGAATGCTTCAATATATGTAAGTCAATAAATGTAATAAAACATATAAATGGACTTACAGGAAAAAACCACATGATCATCTCAATACATGCAGAAAAGTCCTTTTACAAAATCCAACAAGCATTCATGTTAAAAGTCCTAGAAGGAAGTGTTCTGGAGAGAACATACCTCAACATAATTAAAACAATATACAACAAACCCATAAGCAACATCATTCTAAATGGAGAAAAACTGGAAGTATTTCCATTAAAATCAGGAACCAGACAGGGCTGTCCACTATCTCCACTCCTTTTCAATACAGTGCTTGAAGCTCTTGCAAGAGTAATAAAACAAGAGAAAAAAATTAAAGGAGAACTTATTAGAAAATAAAAGGTAAAACTATCTCTATTTGCAGATGATATATTATACATAAGAGATTCCAAAAATTCCAACAGACAACTTTTAGAAATGATTAGTACTTTCAGTAAAATGGCAGGTTACAAAATCAACTTACAAAAATCAGTAGCCTTTCTATATACCAATAAAAAGCAATCAGAAAAAGCATTCAAGGAAACCCTCCCATTCACAATAACCTCAAATTTAATAAGCCTAATGAAATGCATTAAAGATCTCTGCAATGAAATTTTCAAATTTTAAAGAAAGTGGCACAAGGAGATGGAAAGACCTACTATGCTCATGGATTGGTAGAATCAATGTTCTGAAAATGACCATCTTCCCAAAAGCAATCGATAAATTCAATGCAATGCCGTCAAAATACCCATGGCATCCTTCACAGAGCCTGAAAAAAATCATCCTAAAATTCATATGAAATCACAAAAGACCCCAGATATCCAAAGCAATCTTGAGCAAAAAGAGTAATGCTAGGAGAATCACCATACCAGAGCTCAGATTATATTACAGAGCTGTAGTCGTTTAAAAAAAAACATGGTACTGGCACGAAAACAGAAACATAGATCAACAGAACACAATGGAAGACCTAAACATGAGTACACACAATTTCAGCCACCTGATATTTGACAAAGGTCCTAAGAACACACAATGGAGGAAAGACAGCATCTTCAAGAAATGGTGCTGGCAAAACAGGATCTCCACCTGTAGAAGAATGAAATTGAATGTTTATCTTTCACCTGGCACAAATGTCAACTCCAAGTGAATCAAAGACCTCAATAAAACCTGAAAGTCAGAAATTTCTAGAATAAAACTCTCCAAGATATAAGTGTAGGAAAGGACTTGCTAAATCCGACGTCAGCTGCTCAGGCATTAAGATCAACAATCAGTTAAGTGGAACCTCATTAAAATACAAAGCTTCTGTACAGCAAAAGAAAGAACCAAGGAAGGGAAGAAGAAACCCACTGAGTGGGAGAGAAAATCTTTACCAGCTACACATCTGACAGAGGATTAATAGCCAGATTATACAAAGAATTCAAAAAAACACACAAGAAAATAAACAGCCCAATAAAAAGATAGGCTATAGACCTGAACAGAGTTCTCGAATGAAAAAACATCTTGAAAGTGCTCAACATCTTCAATAATTAGAGAAATGCAGATAAAAACCACTTTAAGATTTCATGTTACCCCAGTCAGCCTGGAAAAGATCAAGAGAACAAATGATGCCAAGTGTTGATGAGGATGTGGAGAAAGGGGACCAATCATTCACTGCTGGTGGGAATACAGACTCATGCAACCACTATGGAAAGCAGTGTGCAAAACTCTTAAAAAACAGAAAAATCAATCTACTACATGATTTAGTGATACCACTCTTTTGGCACATACCCAAAAGACTCACCCCACTGTAGCCATATCTGTACATTCATGTTTGTTGCTGTTCTCTTAACAATACTAATGAAACGGAAACAAACTAAATGTCCCTCAACTGATGAATGGATAATGAAAATGTGGTACATTTATACAATGGAATTATACTCAGAGGTAAGAAAAGATGAAATTATGAAATTAGAAGGTAAATGGGTTGTACTAGAGAGTGTTATACTAAGTGAAGTAACACAAACACAGAAAAGCAAACAGCATATGTTCTTCCTCATTTTTGGATCATAGCACCAATCCTTTATATGAGAGTATATATCCTACCAGCAGGAGCCAGGAAAATGGAAAGGATACGCGGAGGTAAAGGAAAAGAAATAACCAAAAAGAGGGGGATAGTAAGGAACAGATGCTAAGGTGGGGGTGGGGGGATGGGGGGAGTGTTTGGCTGGGACAGGAGGAGGGAAGGGCATGCAGGGAGCCAAGGTGTGAGAAGGAGGGAACTCAGGAAAGAGGGGATGGTAGAAGGCAGGCGTTATTGGGGGAGAGTGGGGATAATGGGGATGCTGGGACTGGGGAGGGAAGAGGGAAATGGATGGGATGAAAAAAAGTAGAGATGAATAAATATTGGGGGGCTAGGAACCCAGAGGGAAAGTGAAGCCCTCCAAGCCCCCTGAAAATGTATGTTTTAGGTAAGTATATCTAGTGACTTATGTGGTCACAGAACTTTATTGGCCAAGCTTTAATATACCAGCTGACAAGCAATTCCACTTTCCTTCTAGAATCCTATTGGAAAATGGGGTTGGGGAGAGTGGAGTTAGAGGAAGTACCAAAATGGCAGAAAGCAATCAATACTTTTTGCCACATAGAAACTTCTGTTCACATGGTCTTTCACTGAACAACCCTTAAAATTAGATCTTGAAACCTAGGCTAGGAAATAATTTAATTTTTTATTTGTTTATTTTTGCTGTATGTTGATTCTTATTCTTTTTCTTTTTTTTTCCTTTTTTCTTTTTTGGGATAGGGTTTCACTATGTTGCCCTAATGGCCTGGAACTTACTATGTAAATCAGGTTGGAACTCGTAAAGATCTGCCTGCCTCTCTGCCTCTGCCTCCAAAGTGCTGGGATTAAAAGTGTGCACAACCACTACAGGTCAAAATTTTTTATATTAAATCGTGATTGTCAATAGATTATGCTCCTTTCAACTAAGAACGTATTGGTAGATTACACATAATTATTACAATATGTGAATGTAAGTTTACAATGAATTACAGTTCTGTGGTATCAGTAACTGTGTATTTAAAAAAAAAACAGCATATTTATTTTTATATTAAATCGTGATTGTCAATAGATTATGCTCCTTTCTACTAAGAACGTATTGGTAGATTACACATAATTATTATAATATGTGAATGTAAGTTTACCATGAATTACAGTTCTGTGGTATCAGTAACTGTGTATTTAAAAAAAAACTTAGCATATTTAGTGGACATTCAAAATTTTTCACTGTATATATGGCTGACTAAAAGGATACATACAAGAGTTGTATACCTACTTATAAGATGTGATAGTGTTTACCTTTAAATGTCATAAAATTATCTGAAGTTCAAAAAAAATCATGATTTTAAGTAACATATACTTTTGTGGATCCACATATTATTAACAATTAATGCAGAAATATTCAAAGAAATTTTAATGCTACAAATTTCTTTTAGTATTGATAGGTAAGATCATCCTCATCAGTAATATTGTTAGTTAAATTTCAGCTTCATTCTTTTCACTGAGAAACCTTTTAGCATTTTTCTCTTTATTGCTTCTGGTTGTATTTCCTTTATATGTTTACTCTTAATTAACAGACACTCCCAGATAAAGGGATAATTCTGTGGGCCAAAGGAAGGATAGTAAGACCAGGGTAGAGCAGGGCAGGGAATATTGAATTATAGTGACACACAAAAGATTACTGACCCAGATCCCCCTGGGAAGGTGACTGTCATGGTCTAATATAAAACTAATATTTTAGATCCTAAAACATAATTTGAAGAGATTTATTTTCCAAGTAAAGGGGCACTTATTTACCCTGAGTCTCATCAATTCTGAGTAACAAAAAAATGTAAGATTTAATACACCTTATTAACCTTCTCAGACTGGTGGGAAGCAAGAGGCATCACCAATAAATTAAGGATTGCCTGAGGGGCAATAGAAGTTATCCCAGTAGCTTATGGGCTCTGCCTCCTCCTCTGGAGGAAGGGGTTGGGAGATAATTCAGCCACCAGTTCCTATTCAGACAATCACAACTCAAGTCACACCCTTGTGGCCCTCTCCTGAATGGATTTGGCAAGATCTGTACACACCTAGACATTCATTTGGAGACAGACTTGCCAATAGAAAAGCAACTCATTGATCTTTTTTAACTATATTGCTATTACTATTCACACAAATAATTTACACACATCACTTGCAAAAAATTCAATTAGATATTCATAATTAAATGGTATAATTCTTTCAGGATTACGAATAGTAATATGAAAGAGAAAGTGTCATTGGTTAACACCAATTGTTTGTTGGGGGTCAGACTCCTAAGAGTGATTGAGTTTGGGGGCTCATCATTTATGACTTGAATTGTGTCTCTAAAAACATGCATTCAAGTCCTAACCTCAACTAATTAAGAACATAACTGTGTTTGAAATAAGGCTAATTTTAAATGCAATACATTAATCTAAGATGAATAGCCCAGATCTTTAATATGACCGATATGTGCAAAGGAGAAAAACCCACAAAGAATGGCTCAACAGATAACGTCATGTGACAGAAAGAGGGAAGAGAATGAGGCAGCCTCAAGACATGAAACCGAGGATGACAAAGACCAGCAGCACTGGACAAAAAGAAAGGATTCTCCTTCCGCTCAAGGCCTCGTGGAGAACATGGACCGCTCAATAATGTGGTAACTCCTTCATTTCAGAGCTGATGAAAATAAATTCCTGTTGTATTAAGGCACCAAGTTTATGAAACTTGGTTCTCAGTTCTGAGGCCTGCATCTTCTCTAGGCTTATAATAGTTTGGTGAGATGATGTTTGCATTTTAGCAGTGAACTAACTTCCCAAATAACCAAAAGACATAAAATTACATAAGCAACTGGAACGTGAACCAAGGTCTCTTTTCCCGTAATAATAAGTATGTGAACGGTTAATATTCATGAAACGAACTAGTACCAGCATAGTTTAAGAACATTTTTGAGGAGCTATCTCGTACCAGAAATATTTAATGCTGTTAATATAAATAAATGGGAAATTTATGCTTTATCCATCCTAACTTCTGGTTTATCTAAGCATATATATCCTCTTTTAAAAAAATGTTTTCCTGTTCTTTAAAAGAACAGGCTTGAAATATTACTTATTACTATATTATTGTTATATTTTATACCTATTACTATATTCTTATTACTGTTATTGTTATTTCCTTTTTCATTTTCAAATGTTGCCAACTGGCTCCTTGTAAGACTATACTTAGTCTGTTCTGCCCTCTCAAAAGAAGGCTAACAGAAATCACTGTTAAAACAGTATTGTGTTTACTTCATGTTTTCATATAATTTTTTTCATTACTGAATCACATAGTGAAATATGATTGAAATTATTTCATTTTATTTATGAATACAACAGTAAGTCATTAGGAGTCAGTTTGATACTGTATCTATTTAGCAGAAAAATAGTATTAGACTCTCTCCTTTGTACTATGACCTTTCCAGCCTCAGTTTCCTCGGCCTGATATCAGTGCCAGGCATGGGCTCCATCATATAAAAAAATATGGAATGCTTCACAAATTTTCATGCCATCTTTGCACAAGGGCCATGATAATCTTTCATTCCCATTTTAGTATGTGTGCTTCTAAAGCAAGCACACAATTATTTTTATATAATCTGTTTTTCCAGATTTGATAATTGCCACTTTTTGTTTCCTCTCTTGACTTTCTAATTTAACATGATTAATATGTTCCTAGTTTTCTCAACTGTAAGTCTCCTCTAAATGTGGTAAAGAAGAAAATATTTTTAAATACTGTTTTTTTTTATTTTATTTATTTTTATTATTTTATGTATATTCGTGTATTGCCTGCACGTAGGTAAGTGCACCCATGTCATGCAAACCCTCGGAGATCAGAAGAGGCTGTTGGATCCCTTGGGACTGGAGTTAAAGACAGTTGTTAGCTGCCATGTGGGTTCTGGGATTCAAACCTGGGTCTTCTGCAAGACCAACCAGTGTTCTTAACCGCTGAGCAATCTCTCCGGCCCCTAAATGCTATATATTTCTAAATGTCATGTTTCTACCTCAACGCATTTCAGTGAAAATACACAATTTAAGGATGAAAATTATCATCTTTCAGAATTTCTAAAGAATCTTTCATTTCCTTCTCGGTTTCCAGTGACACTGTTGAGAAGTCCATTCCATTTTCACTATTGATTCTCTATATGTGCCTTTGCCCTCCCTGTCCACCTCCAACATTCATCATTTGGGTTTTTTTCCCTTTTCTGTACATTTCTAGTATTCCATGATAATGCACAATAGTATAAATTTTCTAACTCAGAAAACCTCACCATCAGTGAACACTTTAAAAAATATTACGTCATCTGTATGTGTGTGCATGTATGTGTGTGCACACATGTGCCATGCATGTGGAGATCAGAGAATGACTTTCAGGTCTCACTTTTCTCCTTCTACCATATGCATCCCCGGGCATTGAACTCAGGCCATCAAGTTTGGTGGTAAGCACATTTACCTGCTGAGCCATCTTACCTGCTCTCTCATTGTGTTTCTTTATATCTGGAAACCCATGTGCTTTACCGCTCCAAATTTGTCTTATATCATTTATTTGATAAATTATCCTTGGCTTCTTTCTGTTTTCTCTTTTTGGTACTGACATCTGCTGAATACTCTGTTTCCATATATGATGTTGTAAATTACTATTTGTTTTCTTCTTCTTCTCATTCTACACAATCATATCAATCCCTCTAAATCTTGGAAAATTTTGTTTACATTTATAATCTATTGTAATCCCCCTCTAATTGTTTCTACCGTTGCTTTTGTATCATTCATAAAATAGCAATGCTATGTTGCTGTAGTTATTATGCTATGCATTTATCCTCTGGTTTCTAAACGTGCATATTCTTAGGAACAGCAGAGACTGACTGTCATCAACATCCTTCCTTATCATAGATCAAGTGAAAGAATCTTGGAAGATGTTATAACATTTCTGAATAAAATATTTTTAATCTATTTAAAAATTAAGGTAATGAACACAGGCAATCTGGATCCTGATTATGGCTCCAAGTTATAATGACAAAGTTGTTAATCACTCAGTACTTTAGTGTTCTTTCCGTGCAAATCAGAGATGAGAATAGCATTTAACTCCTGACATAAGTAAGAACGCCATGAATCATGATAAAGTATTTAGAAGGTGACCACAAGCTGCCGTAGTGTCTCAGTGTTCTTTTATCTTTTGTGGGCTGTTTTGAGTGAAACATCCTTGGTTTGTTTGTTTGCTGTTGTTGTTGTTGTTGTTGTTGTTGTTTAATCAGTTGTTTTTGTTTTTGTTTTGGGGGGGTTGGTTTATTTTTTTCTACTCAGTTATTGAGATCTTCGACATGCTCCTCTTTTTTCTACAAGAGTGTCTAGTAAACAACATTTCCTAACGAAGACTGATAATTCAAAGAATTTTTCTCTAAATAACTGTTGCCTACTTTGAACTTTTTTTTTTCTGTGTTTATGTTAGGAGCATCACATCCTTGAAATACCCACAGAGGCCAGAAGAGGGCATTGAATTCCCTGAAACAAGAAGTAGGAAGGGTTGTGAGCCACCATGTGGGTTCTAGGAACCAAACCTGAGTCCTCTGCAAGAGCAGCTAGTGCTCTTAACTGCTGAACCATCTCTACATTGAACTTTTAAAGAAGATAAATGTGGGGCAGTGCTGCCTCTGTCTCTCACCAGTTTCTGTAAACTGAAAAGTAATAAAAATAATAGAGATTTCCTGGGAAATTACAGAATGTGTACTCCTTAAGAGAAATAGTGGCAATAATAAAGAATTAGTGTTTTTCTAAATAATAAATTTCTTTCTCAATATTTTTAAAACCACTAAGCAAAAAATATCAAATCAGACAAGAAAAACAGTAAAAGTATGGATAATAGTAATCAAAATAATCATAGAATATTAGCCTCTGTAATAAATGGATTTGTGTTTCAGTTGCTAGGAGATATCACTGAACATCCTAGTGCTCTGATTGCAAATTAATAAAATAAATGCAGTATAGGAGTAATGAAACAAGTTGCTTTAATAATTTGTGTGCTCTATATTTGACAGGCACAGATCAAAGATTTCAACCTTTTCACTGACCATTGCAAAAAGGAACCATTAATCCTGATTCTAGGCTAGCATGCACTATCTACTACCATCTACTGTGAACACATTAATCTTCCTGTGATCCACATGGACTAAGACGACTTAATCCCTCCCATCTTAAAAGAATGTGATTTCTAACATTTCAGCATGTGAAATTTTGACTAAGGGGCATATTAGAAAACATTTCAATTTGATTTGATATGGTAAGATATAGTACTTGTCAAGCAATGTGTTTAGATGTTAAATTGAAAATAAAATATTTGTAATGATCACACTGGCATTCCACTTTTAAATTGGTCACCTAATGTTTACAGAAGAGCCAGTGTGGTCAAACATTGCACTGGATCATGAGCATGAAGAAATGAATGGGGATCTGTCCTGGACAATCCTTGGTTGAAACTTGGTGGGAAGATAGCTTACCTCTACCTTGGTTGCTGGTATGAGAAAAGAACATGTCTTGAATGCATTAGGATGGTATATAGGAAAGGTACACTAATCACAGTTGAGCTAGAGAGGAAAGAAGAAATCCAATGGAGAAAGTTCCCGTTGCTTCATTAAAAAATTTTTCATTTCCTGGTTAGATAATTAGGAGGCACACAGGGATTCTAAGAAAAAGATTCTTATACTAATGTATAAGACAATGTGCACAGATACTAATAATTTCGTATCATAGACCTGTTTTTGTGTTTGTTAACATTTTATTGCATTAATTTTTCATAAACTTAATAATGTCTTATTCTAGAGACAGGTATGGCAAACTATGGTCTGTGGACCAAATCAAACCCAAAACAAACTTCTACAAAAAGTTTGTTAAAGCACACCCTGTCCAAACCTTCATGCATTTTCCTAAATTATTTTCATACCATAGAGAAAAATGAATATTTTTCTTAGAGTAGAACATTATAAGCATATTAAATTTATAGCCTAGAAAACACAATATATTAACCATCTAGCTCTTCACAGAAACATTTTCTGATCTCTACTAAAAATTAAATAACATTGTAACTGCTGAATGGTAGAACCATCACCACTAACAAAAACTGTTTAATATTCAACAATATGAGCTTAAAAAGAGAAATGAATTAGTTCAAAATGCTACTGAAAAATCACACACAGAGTACACAATACACACAGCATCTGTACATGTGTCAATTTGTGTAACTGATGGTTGTATAACAAGAAACAGTGTCAGACAGGAGAAACCTCACTTCAAGTTTTTTGACAGGGTAGCCAAAGAGACTTTCAAAATTACTCAGGCTATTGTCACACCTTTGATTACCTCCCAGAACTTGTGGGAGGAAGCTGGAACTCGCCTGGAAGCCACCTCCCTGAAGGATAGCTCTGATAGTTTTGGAGGACATTATGCAAGCTGCTAAGAGAGAACATCAACCAGTGGTCCAACCCCAGTTTAAAGGCCTAAAAAGTACAACAATGACCAGCACAGCAGTCTTCATTGGGTCAGTTGTGGCACTTTTATCTTAGGGGTAATCAGTAGGTACATAATTGGACTTAAGCACACTCAATGGGAGAGAACTCATGTGTGGTACTGTAAACATAGCCAAGTACACAGAGCTGGAGAGGTCATAGATCTTAGTAAGTCTGCCATATTCCTAGACAAATGGACTTTCTTATTATATGCTAAACATGGATCCTTATATTTACAGACAAGTATGCTGTTCACTACTCATCTAAGAAGCTTCTTTTGGGAAAGATGGAGACTAGTACAGAGTTCCACAATTGATCTCACACAGAATAAGTGTCTGTAAAATGCCCATCTTTAAAGTGACGCAACTACATGGAACCTCTACACCTAAGGCTCATGAAACATAGTGGAACAAGGGGTTGAGAGAATACTAACGCATCTTTCAACTCTCAGCAATGAAGTTCCCTCATGCAACAGAGGACAATGAACACAAAAGACCACAAATGGCCAAAGCATAGAGAATAAGAGGATGCAGAATCTGGATCCTTGGACAGGACTCTTATATTAAACTCCAAGTACCCAGGGCTCAGAGATCATTATGGAGTGAAGGTGGAAAGATTTTAAGAGCCAAGGGGGGATTACAAAAGGAAGCGTTTTTATTCATCCGTATAATTTCAAATGAAAAAGAAGTTTAAAGATCTTAATCAAGTCCTATAATCCCAATAAGCTTGTTTCTTCATTGGTAAAATGGGGCCAACAGAAAAAATATCATTCAGAAATAGTATAGCCCATATATGATTCTGTAAAAATTGAATAAAGTCATGCATTTAAAGAAAAAAGGAAGTAAATTATTTCATACTAATTTTTATTGGAATGAACATTCAAATTTTTGTTGAGATATAATTTACAAAATACTGAATTTTAGAGTGTACAGAACAGAGATTTGTTAGCATATTCACAAAGTCACGAATGCTGCAACAATCTAAATTCACATTCTCACTACTATAAAAGAAACTCCCCAATTATTACCATTCACTACTGTTACTTCATCTTAGGTAACAGCTGATCAGTGTTTGTGTCTGGAGCTTGCTTGTTCTTGGCCTTTTGTATCCACTGAGTCACCCCCTACATGATCTTTTATTCTGACTTCTTCCACTTGGCACAGGTTTCCAATATTCATCAGTGTTACAAGACATTTTTGTGTTTCAATCTTCTGCATGGCTGAATTATGTTCTATGATGCAGATGTAGCACATTTACCCTCCTCAGCTGATGGGCATTTGAATTATTTGCCCAATTTGACTAAGATGAATGATGGTTTTAGGATTTTTTACAAGGATTTGCATAAATTTTTTTCAATACTCCTTCCATAAACCTAAAGGTGAAGTTGCTAGGTCATATGCTACGTGTATATTTAATACTTTGAGCAACTACCAAACTGTTTTACAAAGTGTTTGCATATAATGAATGGTGGTTGCAAAGTCTCAAGCTTTCCATCATTCTTATTACAGCTATTCTAGCATGAAGTTGTACCGTTGTGGTTTTAGTTTTTATTTTCCCTGATGAATGAACAGGTTGAGAATCTACTTAGGTACACAATAGTCATTTGAACATGAAGTATGACTTGCAAATAAATACGCACTTCCATTCTGTGGAAAGCACATTTGTTTTCTTAAAAGTGTATTTTAAGCAAAATATTTTGAATTTTAACCAACTCCAGGCATATCTCTTCTGTGTGTTTGTGACCTTTACCATTAGGGTAACTTTTAAGAAATTACTGGCTAGTTTAAGAGTCACAGATTCATACATTTTTTTTCTGAAATACATATTTTTCTCACAGATCTATTATCGTCTATGTATATCTTGCTCATTTTAATGTATGCATATAACATGAGTAGTCTTAAAGTTTTATTCTTTTGCATGTAGACATCCCACCATCCCAAAGTGATTTGTCCTGTCCACTGAAATTCTATTGATGTCTTTTGAAAGTCAATTAACATTAGCTATGTTGATATATTTATAGATACTGAATTATATTTATCCATCATCTACCTATCTGTATTTAACCCGTTTTTTAGACAGGATCTCCCTAGTCCCAGTCAATCTGGAGGTCACTATGTGAACCAGGCTGGCCTCAATCTCACAGAGATCTGTCTCTGCCTACTGAAGGTTGGTATTAAAGGTGCATGCTACCACAGCCCAGTGTTTATATAACTGATTTTAATCATAGTCTTCTAGTATTCTGAGTACTTACTTTTATCAGTGTATTAGGACACATACTTATGGTTTGCGTGGTGTGTGTGTATGTGCATGTGCACACATGAGTCATAAGTTTCCATCCTTATGATGGTCTCACTTTCTTTTGGTTACTGTAGTAGCTTTATAGTCACTTTTGAAAGTGGGAGAAATAAGCCTTTCATATCTTTAGTTCTACTTCAAGATTATTTAAACTCCTCCATGTCCCTGGTAGGTTCATAAGAATTTTTATGTCAGCTTGTTAGTTTATGCAACAGAGCTATCTGGAATTGGGGGAGAAATTTCTTTGAATATGTAAATGGACTGATAAAATGAGATAAACAGCTACATCTTCTAATGCCTGAATAAGAGTGGCATTTACACACACATTGAATTTCTTTCGATGGTTGTTTTCTATGAACAGGCCTCAAAATGTTTTTGTTATTTTTTTAACTATTTTTATTTCTTAGATTTTCATTTTATTTTTGGAACATTAAAATTTCTCTCTAATGCCAGTCTGCAGTGTTCTACTTCATCCTTCTCTTCTAACTGCCAAGGTTTTTTATTTTCAGAAAAGCATTTATCTGTTAATTATATTTTTAAATAATTTTATTTATTCAAGAATTTCAAGCAATGTACTTTGATCACATTCTGACCACCTACCCCACGCCCCACCTTACCACCAACCTGAATTGATGTCCTCTATTACTACTTGACTTTTGTGAGAATTTTATACATAATATTATATTTGAATTATTTCCATTCCATCCAGCCTCCTCCAATTCCTCTCATTTCCCTACCCCAGTCCCTCTCAATTTTTTATCTTCTTCTTTGACTTATTTCTACATGTATATATATACACACATATATGTGTATGTATACATATATACATACATATACATACATATTTTATGTATATATATATATAATTCACTGAGTTCATTTAGTGGTGCTTGTGTATACTTGTGTTTAGGGCTGCCCACTTAGGATTAGATAATCTCTCAAGGAGCCATTCCCTGGAGAAAACTGATTTTCTTTCTCCTCAGCATGTATAGCTTCATCTTCAGATGGGATCCCTTAAATTTCTCCCATCCACCTTGGCATGTGAACTGGATTTGTCATTACTCAGATCTTGTTAGACTGTCACACTGTGAAGATTTCATTGGTGTAACTTCCCTATCATGTCTAGAACACACTAACTAGCAGCAGGTGTCTGGTCCCTCTGTCTCCTAAATTTTTTCCACCCACTCTTCTGCTATGTTCCCTGACCCTTAGGTGTAGAGATTGCATTGTAGATGTATCACTTAGTGCTGAGACCCTCACACTCACTTGTTCTCTGCATATGATCAGTTGTGGAATTTTGTAACCATCTCTATCTGTTGCAAATCAAGCTTCTTTGGTGAGTGGTGAGATGCACACTTGTTGGTGAATATAAAAATTTAGAATATAGCGAGAAATTACTTTGGTCTAGAAAAGTGACAGAAGTAGGTTCTTCTCTAGGTCTGTGACCTCTCCAGCCATGTGTATTTGGCTATGTTTACAGTACCACACATTAATTCCCTCCCATTGAAAGGCCTTAACTCCAATTAGACAGCTACTGACTACCCCCAAGGTCAAAGTGCCACTACTGCATCAATAGAGGAAATTTGCCAGGCTGATCATTATTGTTATTCAGAGGCTTTGCAGCTGGGCAGTATTATTGATTAGCTTTCTCCCTTGGTATCTTGCACAATATCTTCTGATACTATGGGAGCTGGTCTTCAGGGAAGAGGCTTCCAAGTCAGTTACAGCTTGATTACTCAAGTCCTGTGTCTGAAGTGTGTCCCGTCTTCCAGTAACAAGGTCTTCAAGTTTTAAGAAGCAATCAAGGGATGTGAGAACAGCCAGTATTATTTGGGGAGTGTCTTAGGCTACATTGACAATCAACTCAAAGTGGGGTTTCCTTTCCCTGGGACTGTGATTTATGTTGTGTAGTCTTCAGCTATGCACATGTACTCCCATTTATATATATATTTTTCAGTAGGGTTATTAAATGTTACATTTCCCTTTGACTATTCAAACCACTTAAGTAGTATTTATATCTCTTTCATTTCTCTTGCCCTGTATAGCCCTCCCTCCCCAGTACAGTACTGACGATTTTCCTCATTTCCCATCTCTTCTTCTCTTGAATTCCTTCTCTGGCTCCCCCAATAATTCCTTTCCATTTTCCTGTCTCCTGAGGTTACATCAGGATATTATACTCACATCTACAAATCCACAAATGGGAGAGAATATATGAGGCTTGCTTTCTGAGTCTGGGATACCTCACATAGTATAACAGTTTCTAGTTCCATCCATGTACCTGCAAATTTCATTATTTCACTTTTCTTTAACACTGAATAGAACTCCATTGTGTAAATATACTACATTTTCATTATTCATTCATTGTTTGAGGGATATTTAGGTTGTTTCCATTTCCTAACTAATGTGAAATGATGAGCAATAAATATAGCTGAACAAGTATCTCTGTAGTAGGATATCAAGGTTTTTGTGTATATGTCAAGGATTAGTATAGCTATATCATACAGTGGATCTATTTTTAGTCTTTTAGAAGTTCTCCACATTGATTTCCATAGTGGCTGTACTACTTTACAATCACACCAACAGTGAATACGAAGTCCCCTTTTCCCACATCCTCATCAGTAGTGGCTGTCATTTGTTTTCTAGATGTGATTCAGACTGGGGTAAGTTGAAATCTTCAAGTAGTTTTCATTTGAATTTCCCTGTACTAGTCTATGAACAAGAGGTATTTTTCATATATTAGGTATTTTGCTTATTTCAATGATGAAGGTTTTCAATAATCAGACCTGGAAATGTTTTTGTTAACTTTTTTTTACTATTTTTTTAAATGTTTCAGTGTTCTCAGACAGGGTCTCCCTAAAGGCCCAGCTGACTTGTAACTCACTATGTAGACCAGGCTGGCCTCTATCTCACAGAAATCTGCCTTTCAAGTGCTGGAATTAAAGGTGTGTGCAATGATACCAGGTTGTTTTGCTGTTTTTAATTTTATTATTATTATAACTTTATCTTAATTTCATTTGCCAGTTCTTCACTTATAGTTATTTGAAGTATAATTTATTGCTATATTTTGCAGTACTGATGAATGTGTCACCTCTAAAGAACTGTTTGTGGATTACTTTGTTTTCATATTCAAGGCCATATTTTCTGCAGTCTTAGTTATGCATTATCAATCTCTAAGTCATTGTTGTTTGTTTTATATTGGGAGTTAGCTCCAAATCCTTATACATGAATAGCATATGACTTATTATTCCTTTATCTCTTAATTTTGAGAACTTTAATGCCTTTCTCTTGCTTAATATGTCTGGTTATTACCTCCAGTACAATTTTATCAATTTTATAGATTGTTTCAAAATATTAGGTTTAATTTCCTTTTTCTATTGTTTTTATCTAATTATTTAATTAATTAAATTTATTTCCACTATAATTTCTTTACTTGATTCTTGGATTAGTTTAGTTTATTCTTCTTTTTCTAGTCTCACAGGATTTGATATATTCTTTGTTTTTAACTGGGATTTTTGAAGTTATAAGCCTCCCCGTGAGCACTGCTTTCACTTTGTCTCATAAGTTTTAAAATATGTTTTCATTTTCATTCATCACAACATATTACTAATTGACTTTGACATTGCTTCCTTAATAGTTGAGAAGCATTATGCTGTTTAATTATTACATATATGAGTGTTATAGTTTTATGTTAATCATCTACAATATCATCTGGCTGTTGTCAAGGAGTGTATAGTATATTACTTTTCGGCTTTTATTGAAGTATATATTTTGATTTAGCATGTTTTCAATCCTGAATAATCTTCAATGTACAACTGGAAGGAATATATTTTCTACTGTTGCCAGTTAAATTGTCTTGTAGATAGGTGTCTGTTAATCCTAGTTCTTCTGCAGTGTTGGTCAAATATTTAATTTTCTTGTTCATCCTATATCAATATATTATCAAAAGTGGAATAATGAAATTTCTAACTCCATGGCAGAAATATCTATTTTTTTAATTGTGTCCATTGTTACACCATACATCTTAAGGTTCTTTTTTAAGTACATAACATTTACAGTTCTTCCATATTCTTGATGATGAGCCATCATATTATGATAAACATCAATTTCTCTTTATTTGTCACAATTAAAAAATTATCTTAAAGTGCCTTTACCTAACATATGCGTAGCCAGTCCAGTGGTACTGTTTAATGGTTAATAAAGTTTATATACTTTCATTCTTATATATTACATTTGATATGTGTTTCACTCATAAAATATGTTATATTATACCCATAGATGACAATTTTCACTATTTTTATATTAAACATAGTTACTAAACACTTTGCCTGACACTTTGCTATTCACTTTTGTTCTATCTTATACTCTTTTTCTGCTTTCTTGCTCTTTTGTTGCTTTGATTTATTGCTAAATATTTCCCAGTGTGCCGTTTCAATATCTCTATCTCTTAATGTAACTTTAAGTTATTTCCCTCATGTTTTCCCTAAAAGTTGCAACTAACACTTTAACTTATATCTCTCTCATGAATATCTGTATTTTTCTACCAGTCTATAAATCTTTGCTCCTCTATCACTCCATCCCACCATCCTCTTCAGACCTTCTATTACCACAAAGCATCTTTATACATTACATACATTACAAGCCCTAAACATTTAATTATTGTTTTATGCTATCGTATTTCAGACGGACAAAAACGATCTTTTTTAAAAAGCTGTAATGAAACTCTTCTTCTAAAAAATAATATATA
>NW_008360329.1:1413154-1458591 GCF_000622305.1 Nannospalax galili
TTTCTATAGTTACTTTTACTATTCCTCATTTTTCTTCATAGAGATTTAGGTTACTGTTCAGTGAGTGTCTTTTCCTATTGATCTGAATGAATTCTCTAGTAGTTTTTATAGATCTAGTCTGCTGGCAACACATTTTTTTTTACTTTTTTCATAATGATATTGAAATAATCACTTTTTAAATTTTAGAATATTTTATTAGTATTGCTTTCTTTAAGAAATAAAATGATTACATTGGCGAACTTTGTGTAGATTGGTGACTTTGGAAAAGTGTGGATGGCAAACTTATAGTACAGCAGCAGTGACAAATTTCACATTATTGAAGTTTGATAGTGTAATTTTGTCAGTAAACAATACTTAAAAATTATACTAGACATATTGAATTTCAAATTTACATTTTAAAATACAATTACATATTTTTGGTTTGAGAACTATGTGAGTTTATTTATTACAGTATTTTCTTTTACTTTTTTTCACTTCCCAGATTGTGATTTGTATCCCTAGAAGTTCAGTTAGCTGTTTTCCATTGTCCATAGGGAGTAGATGAAAGCATACTGAGGCTGTAGAAGAGTAACAGAAAAATAATAGAAAACATCTTGGTGCCTGGGAATGGGAGCAGTCCAACAGGAAGGCCTGGGTACCCAGGACCACCTGTGGAGTCAAGAACACAGCTGACCTTCAGAGGAGCTGTGAGGTCCATTCTAGAGAATCAATCCTCCCAAGACCAGAATTGGCAAATGGCAGAGATCTATCTTGCCTTGAGCACAAGCTCAACATAGAACCAAAATCACTGCCTTGCACAATCTGGAATCTCAGGGGAGAGGGATTTAGCCACTCAGAGAAAGCTGAAATTGTTACCCAAATTCAGGAAGTCCTTCACCCTCCACTCTGCTCCATCATCAGCCTATCACCAAAGAAATGTGGAACTTTGGCTCTTGGTAGGGGACCAAGGCTGCAGGCTCATGTGAAGGGATGATAGTAGGAGACAGATGTTATCAAGGGGGAAATGCAAAAATGGGGGTATCAGCTGGGGAGGGAGGAGGGAAGAATATATGGGGGTAAAGGGAAGAAGGTGCTTAAGAGAGGGGAGATAATAGGAGACAGGTATTATCAAGGGAAAATGGGGAAAATGAGGGTACTTTGAGAAGGAAGGAGAAAGGGTTAGAGGGGATATATACATATATATATAATCTCTATATATACATCTATCTATATACATATAGAGAGAGAGAGAGTGAGAGAGAGATGAGAGATAAATAATGCTTAGGAAACATGAAAAACCAGAGGGAAATGTATTAATTCAAAAGGAAACTGAAAAATACATAGACAATATCTGTCTATGAGTACATGTGTATAGCAGAAAACTATGCAACAAGAAACAGTGCCAGACAGGAGAATACTCCCTTCCAAATGTTGGTCAGGGTAGTCCAAGAGACACCCAACATAACACAAGCCATTTTCACAGACCTTGACTATCTCCCAGAACTTGAAGGTAAGATCCTATTGCTGAAGATACTTCAAACATAGAACTTGGAGCAATGGAGCTGCAACTGACCTGGAAGCCTCTTCCCTGGAGATTAGCTCAATAGTTTTAGAGGATGCTATGCAATCTGTTGAGGGAGAAAACCAATCAATGACACAACCCCAGCTTTAAGGCCTAATAACCACAACAATGACCAGCACAGTAAACTACATTAGTACAATAGTGGCACTTTTACCTTGGAGACAATCAATAGCTATTTAATTGGACTTAAAGCCTTCTCAGTTGGAGTGAACTCACATGTGGCACTGTAAACGTAGCCAAATACACATGGCTACACATAGAGTCTAGAGGAAACCTAGACAAATGCATTTTTTATTGTAGGCTAAATATTGATCCTTACATTTATAGACTTGTATACCAGTCACCACTCACCAAAGAAATCTCTTTTTGCAACATATGGAGATGATTACAGAATTCTACAACTAGTAATACACAGAGATTACGTGTCTGTGAGATGCCCAAGCTTAAGTGACACGTCTACAATGGAACCTCTACACCTAAGGCTCAAGAAATGGTGGAATAGGGGGTGGAGAGAATACTAATGCTTCTCTTAGCTCTCATCAGCAAATCTTCTTCATGCAAGGGTGATGAACACAGGTGATGAACTGACCAAAGTGCAGAGAATAAGTGACTGAAGAATGCATGTCCCTGGATAGGATTCAAACTAAGCCTCCCCGACCCAGGGCTCATAGGCCATAATGGAAGAGGGGTGGAAAGATTGTAAGAGCCAGGGGTGGTGCATGACCATGAGAAAAAAGTCTCCCATGCTTCTGGGAACTTGCTCATATGAACTTAGAGCAACATGCAAAAGACTCATGCACACTCACCCAGACAAAACCCAGCATAGATCTGGGGAAATCCACAGGAGCCCAGAACCTTAGCCAAAGAACTATTGGCATCTGATCATTGTTGGGTGAGGGTGAGTCAATCTTCTTTAAGGGAGTGATACAAGATGGTTGAACAGACTCCAGTGGAATAACACACATTTGGGAACACAAACTTGACTGGATAGGCCTTAACATATATGACAGAATGCATGAAATCCTATGTGTGGTCTGGGGGGGGGCTGCGAATGGGGAGGCATCTAAATATGATTAAGATGTAGTCTATGAAGTGCTCAAAAATTCAATAAAAATATACATTAAGAGGTTGCCAAATTATTCCCAGGAAGGGTATACAGCATTATATATAAAGCATCATGTGAAGATTTCTAAATCTCCATATCTTTAAGCTAGTCAAATAATAAGTTATTTTTAAAATCTCTACTAGTTGAAATGCATGCTTTTCATTTTTCTAAGTAAAAGCCGTCTGTCTGCTTTTTTTTCATCATCTCTATTGAAAATGTTTATCTGCCAAATGAACAAGAAGAATACAAATTAGAAGTTCTGATATCTTTTGACATTCTTCATGGGAAGGTAGTTCTCAAGTTTTCATTACACTTACCACAAGAAAATTGGAAATGATTTGTTTGGAGACCTGTAGCTATTTCTAGAACCAAGTTGTTTGGACAACTGTAGCTAAAGTTTCATTATCTGAGTGAACTAAATATGCTCTAATTACATAAAAATCAGTATAATTTTTGCTTTGTGAACTTGTTATTGAAACACACGGGCCATGTATCCATAATACCATTATTTTCTAAAATGATACAAGAAGTTTTTCCAGCCAAGTTTGTGAAAATTTATGTTTGGAAATTAAGGTCAAGAATAGTTTGGACAATATCTGTGTTTCTATCTGATTGCTTCCTTCTTTCTTCTAGTCTGTGAAATGAGAGCTAAGCTTATACTTCCACACAATCATATTTTCTTCATTTGTTAGTATCATTGCTTGAAGTTATCACTTAAATGTCTCTCTAATAAACAATACAACCATTAAAACATATGGCTCAGCTGCCTTACTGTCTTCTGTGTATCCAATGCTGCACATTAGGTGAGATGGAAAGGCTCACACTCTTCCAAAATGTGTTTGATTGTACACTACAAAGGACTTTATTAAGGGCCTTGGGCTGTGAATGACAAAATTCAAAAGGAGAATTATTATAGGAAGACACTACCTTCTCCATTGCTTCCAAATGCTTCCTGTCAACAGTTTAATGTCAATTATGTGAACATCAAACCTATGCAATTTCCTTTTGATCTATGAGGAAAACCTATTGATTTGTATGAAAAAAACGTGATTAAAGCACTGAATTCATTCTATTGTAACTGTGTGGAAGGTTTGAGATGAACTAAATGCTCATATCACAGTCCATAATGCAGTCATTCCATAAGCCAACAAGCAGACATGCTTTGATGACTGAAGTGCACCCACGGAAGCTTACACTGCATGTGGACTGAAAAATTACTGCTCTTTTGAATGAAGAACACAAGAGGCGTTACAATTCAACAGCATCAACTGACACCTGTAAGTTGTTTTACTATTTTTTCCCAAATCACAAAGTGCCAGAAAATATTTTACCCATTTTCTTATTCTGAAACAAAAGGAAATAGTGTAGAACTTATCTGTGGGCTTGATTATTTTATTGCAGGCCATGTAATTTTAAATAAACAATGATGAAAAGATTCAGACCAGTTCTAATTCAGGAGCTCCATCAATTTGGAGGTAATTTTAAAATTCATTGCCAGTAAATATGAGTCATAAAAACTTTGGTGCAATAGTCAAATATGTTCTCTATCATGAAAGAGTAGAATGACTGCTAATACCTGATGTTTACATGAACACTTGTCCTGTAAATATTTCATGGAGTAACTTAAAAGAATATAACCCATGCAGGCAAAGAGCACTCGTGCTGAATAACTTGGAAATAATGAAAACCAAAGCACAGAAAAACTTTTTTTTTTTCATTGTGCCTTATTTAGGTTTAGGCACTAAATAGCAATAAAGCCACAGGTGTCCAGACTCCTGCTAGTGTTACCAAATCACTGGTGAGGTTTTTTTTTTTTTTCATTTGCAGTTTCTAGAACATAATTATTTAAAAGATGAACCAATTCCAGTTTTACTAACCATAATGAAATTTACTACACATCATTTGAACAGTTGTTTCTTAAAATATATCTCTTAGAGAATATTTGTTGCTTGTAGACTTTGGGTCTAATAAATGACAATCTAACCATCTATTGCTCATCGCAAAATGGTCAAAAACAAGGTTGAGCAATATCAAGCAGAACCCCCCTTATTTGCAATAATTCTCTCATTAAATGTCCAATCATAATCTTCCAATTTCAGAGGCAGAACACATGAATAGAGCAATCTATTTAAAATGGTATTCCTGCTGTGAAAACTCAGGAAAATGGAAAAATTCAATTGGAAGGAAAAGCAAATGACAAAAATAATGAAATTTTAAGTTAGAGATCAACCCTATTCATAAACAGCATACACAATTTTTGCATACAAAATTGATGGGATATGTTCTAGAATAAAATAATCCAGAAAAAATTATAAGTATTGTAATTATTTTTCCAGTAAAATAAAAAGGCTTTAAAAAACTAAAATTTTGAAACACGTATTTGTTGATACAGATGGTTTTTTGTTTCACTAATATTTTCATTATTATGTTATTAACTAATGTGATTTTCAAAAAATAAGCAGAGCAAGAGGCCAGAGAGATGGTTCAGTGATTAAGTGGCTGCTCTTACAAAAGACCCATATTCAGTTCCCAGCACCCACATAGTAGCTAACAACCTTCTGTAAATTTAGTTCCAGAGGCTCTAATGCCCTCTTCTGGACTCTGAAGGCACTGCAAACACATGGTGCAATACATACATGCAGGAAATATACTCATACACATTAAAAGTAAATCTTAAATTTTGAAAAAAAATAGAGCAAATCTACATTTGTTACCAAATCACTGGTTGAATGGGAAGTATTTTAGTAAGACCATCTTATTCTGAGTAATAGGGCATCTGACACTTTCTCGTGTCACATTTGAAGTTAACGGCTCCCCTTCCCCTAAAAACTTTCAGTAGCAAATAATTCAGCAGGCAGGGATAGGGTCCCATGAGCCCCTCCCTAATCCATACCTGGCTGCTTACAAGTCCAGTCTTGTACATGCCCAATGTAGGAACCTGAAGCTTCTGTGCATTCTTAGTTGCAATGGCTGTGTCAGTTGCAGAAGACAGCATTTCACCACACTCTTCCTTATCTTTTGGATCTTGCATTCTTTCTGCCGCCTTGTCTGTGATAGTCCCTGAACCTTAGAGGGGTTAGAAAATGTACTGAGCACTGAACTGTCTCTTTTTCTTAACACTTTAACCAGTCAGGAACCTCTGCATTTACCATCACTCATTTTAAAGAAATACTTTTCTGATTAAGGCTGAAGGTAGCCTTTGTCTATGAGTATAAACACAGACATTAGGAAGACAGTTTAGAAGGCAATTTAGTTAAACAATAATGGGAAGTTTCCTCCTGGCACATATGACATTCATAGCCATGAGTTTTTGACAAAGTTTGTAGTACCAGGCTTGAAATGCCTTCTGCGGAGTAGAACTTGAAATCCAATCAAAGAATGGTTAGTTGTCCACATATCATTTGTGCCACTATTGTTTCAATAGGCACAACTTGCTTGGTGGGTTGGCACTGTATTTCATTGTGTTGAAGTCTTCATTAGGACTGATGATGCCTTTATTCCCCCAACCAGCCTACAAAGTACCTTCTAGCACTATGAAAGCTACCCAGTAGAGAGGAAGCTTCCAGCTTAATCCCAGCCAGCTTGAGATCTCTATAAATTGCAACCAATATGTGTGATGTCTTCAGCAATGAGATCTTAGTATTTATTTCTGGTGGGAAACTGAAAGCCTGTGTTGTTTTGGTGGCCTCTAGGGCTTTTCTGACCAACAACTCAGTAGTATATATCCTACACCTGGCACTGAGATTTTTTGTTTAATAACCCGTGGCTTCTAGAATCAACATTATCTAAACAAGCAGGATATATCCCAACTCTTATTTGTATAAGATTCATTTATTTTTACTTTATGTGTTGTTTTACTTGCACATGTGTAAGTAATCATGTGCATGCAGTGTGCTTACCAAAAGAATGGCATCAGATCCCTTGGAGTTGGAATTATGTTATAGACAAGTGGGTGCTGAGAACTAAACCTAGGTCCTCTGCAAGTTTCTGGTTTTAATGATTCAATTCTATCAAATACAAGTGCCCTTAAGAGATGAGCCATTCTCCACCCCAACTCCTATTTAAAAATATTTTATTACTTTGATTTTTGTGTATGAATGTATTTCTTGCATGTATGTAAGTGCACCCATGTTGTGCCCACAGAGGTCAGAAGAGGGCACCAGATACCCTGGAATTGGAGTTACAGCTGCTTTTTAGGCACTGTGTGGGTGCTGGGAATTGAACTCAGGTCCTCTGAAAGAGCAGCCAATATTCTTAACCACTTAGCCATCTCTCCAGCCCCCCAACTCTTTCTTTTTAATATATTTTTAATTCCTTTACAAAATTATAGCTTTCCATATGTCTTTTTCATGGACCTTATTTTGACTGACCTTTCACCACTTCCACTTGGCTTCCCCAGCCCCTCAAACCCAAACCGTTTCAAACTTTTCCACCCTGGTATTGCCCCTCTCTACATTCACATTACCATTATTCTGCTAACCCTCCTTCTTTAAGGCATTCCTCCACTCCTTTAATAGTTCCTTTCCAGGTTTCTGGTTTCTATAGGTATGTCAAGTTAAACACACACTAAAGTTCAAAGCTAGGATCCATATATGAGTAACAACATTCAGCATTTGTCTCTCTGGGTCTGGGTTAACTAACTCATTATTTTTTTGAGTTCCATCAATCAATCTGTAAATTTCATGATTTCATTTTTCCTTATAACTGAATAAAATATTAGTATGTAAATGTATCACATTTTCATTATCCATTAATACTTTGATAGGCACCCAGGCGGATTCCATTTCCTAGCTATTGAGAATAAAGCAGCAATGAACACAAATGGGCAAGAATCTCTTTAGTAGAACTTAGAGCCCTTGGGTTATGGCCAGGAGTGGTTGACCTGGGGCATATTATTCTAGTTCTTCCTTTTTGAGGGACTCCCACACTGACTGCCATAGTGGTTACACCAGATTACTCTCCCACCAACAGTGAACAAGGGTTTCTCATTTCCACAACCTCTACAGTATTTAGTGTCATTTGGTTCCTTGATAATAGCCATCCTGACTAGGGTAAGATGGAATCTCAAAGAAGTTTTAAATTGCATTTTGGAGAAGAAACTTCATGCCCCTTTCCTTTCCAAATGAAAAATAATAGAATTTCTCCAACTGGAAATAATAAAATAGGTTATAATAACTGAGATTAGAAAAACTGCACTGTCATTAAATGTATAATTATTAATGTCCTTGTTAAAAATTTTTGCTTTCATTTTCTTTACAAAGCTCAGTCCCATTTGTATGAATTAATCTTCTTATTATATATTGGTTCTTTAGAAATAACTGGGATTCTTTCTGTCTCATCCACCAAGGAAATCTTTAATTTTGTTGCCATGACAAATTGAATTATCAAGCGCATATTACTGTAATTCCACAACTTTCTAGTTTTAAAAGTCTTTATTAAGATAGTCACTTTCTTTAGAGGTAGCTGAGCCCTAAAAAATGAATGGCATCCATTAAATAATAAGCAAGGAACAATGCAAGAATTAATTAACTTAGGATCAGAGAAAGGATGTCAGGGCTGCCCACCATGAAAAGGTTCATAATTTTACATTCATGACTCCAGAAACGTAGCTTGATTCAGCAACTGACCTGGGAAGCACAGGCAGTTGCTAGTATTAATGATTCATTTCTATCCATATATAGCTAAGCATTGGTAAATGTTTGCAAGCTAAACAAAAAACATGCATACAGATCTATGCAGCAAACACCTAGGCTCCTTATGAAAATTGTTCTATGTTATGGCTTAAGGAAAATGCACTCTGGAACATTTGGGGAACAGATGATGAAGTTTAGTGGTGATAGTAATTTCTGCAAAGGAAGTGGTAGAGGGGATGCTGAAAGCAGGCTGAAAGTGGAGATGACAACTATTTTGTTTTAATGATCTAAATCACTTGCCATCTCTGCAGAATGCAATGCAAGATGGTACAGAAGCATGAATAGCTCAAAGTATAGAACAATGTAGAACTCTAGTGAGGAACAATTCATTTTTAGCAGAACTAAATATATGAGGAAAACTTCTACATTTTAAATTATTGTCACAGTTTTTGTGATTTTTAACCTTAAGATTTTAAGACTTCAAGAAAATGAAAGAATGTGACTTTGTTTCTAGCTTAATTCTTGTTGAAGACAACAAAATCATCATTTTACAGAATTTTCAGAGGTCACACGTAATTTTATTATTTTGATTTTTTTTAAATCTAAGCCCAGAAAAATCCTTCTTAACTTATAAATCATAAAAAAAGATGTGTCAGACTAGATTTGGTCTATAGACTACAATTTTAACAACTGTTATATTTCTGGTTCTGAGTTTAAAGTTGAGGCATCTCTTCAGCACAACTATTCTCTATTTGCAGTTCAGAAAGAATGCTTTGAAACTCTGAACCAAGTAAGTGATCTATATTTCTCAAAAGACATGCTAGCAATAGAGGAAGATGTTGCAATGACTAAAACCAAAGTATGAAGCAACTCATACTTTTTTCTGTATTACCTGATATCTTTAAGCATTATCCTTTCCCATAATTCTCTTTCATGTTGTTCTGCTCTTTCCACTACAACACAGGATAATCTGCCCATGAGTGAACCACTGTGCAAACAGGCTGGTCTGGGCCCTCCCATGTCACTCAACAATCAAGAAAATGCCACCATAGACATGGCCATAGGCCAGTCCAGTGAAGGAAATTCCCCAATAGAGGCTTCCCCTACCCAGGTGTGTCAAGTTGACAACTAATGCTATCCAGTACAAGGGTAGAAGAAATTTCCCATGCCTTTCCTGTGGGGTTTCCTGCCTCTCTTTATAAATAAAATTATCTGTCTTTTAAATAGCCACATCTTATACTTCTCAATAGTATTTATCAATGTTAAAATTTTATATTTTGCTGTAAGCTTCTATTTACTAGGGATGAGACATTCTGCCTGAAATTATTATTCTTCTTTGAATATTAATATGCACAAATGATATGTAATTGTGTTATACAAAAATCTAAGTCTCACTAGGTTTTCAAAAAATAATGATAGTAGAGGATATGAAATTGGGAAGGGGTTGGTAAGGTGTGGGAAGGGATCTGAGTATGATCAAAATACATCACATATTATTAAAGAATCAATAAAACACATTATTTAAGCTAAGGCATCTTTTCATTTGGTTTTTTGCCTTTAAAATTTTAAAATTACATATATATGATTGTTATATTTTCATACAATATAACTTCATGGTATTTTGATCTCCACCCTTATCTATTATAAAGCCAAATGTACTTCTGGGAGGCCAGCTCTGCATATGCTCTCAGGTCCCAGGCCTCACGCTGTCCTTATAATGGATCGACAAAACTAACACAATGTATTCAGGTATCCTTGCAGAATTTATGATATCTAGGAGGAGATTACTTACAAAGGCATGCACTCATGGGTTTTTATCCCTACATCTCGGCTGAGCTTTCCAGAATTGCAGCCATCAGACTGCCCAAGGTGGCAAAGCTCTCACTGCCTCCCTGACTTCTTCTGTATCTATCCTTAGACTTTCCCCATCTTGCCCTTGAAACTGACTGTCTTCCTCCCTTTCTTTGAAGTGTCTTAGGGTTCAGATATCCAGCTGTTGCTACTTTGTTCAGAGGACACACCTATCCAACATCTATACCTCCCTTATTGTCCTACGCTCAATTTAATGTACTTCTATTTATATTCTGATATATATATATATATATATATATATATGGCCTATAGTGTCTAATATGGGTCTCCAAGTGTCCTTCTGTGTGAGTCCGTCCACTGGAGCCTGGTCAACCTACCAAGAGTCCCATTCTTGAAAGACAGTCTCTCCCCCTTCCAGCACTCATGAGTTGCCAAAATTTCCTTAGGTTGCATTGCAGTTTCTTAGAAACTTCCCCATGTCTATGCTGGGATTTTGTCTGGTTTATGCTTACTGGGACTTGTGTATGTTGTCACCATTGCTGTGAATTCGTATGAGTAACTTCCCAGTTGTCTGGAAAGGACTGTTTTCTTGTTGCCATCCACCACCTCTTACAATCTTTCAGTCCCTCTTCCACAATGATCCCTGAGCCTTGGGAGGCACAGGTTTGATACATGTTTTCTATTCTGGGATGAGCACTCTGCAGCCTTTTGTTCTATTCACATTGGCCAGTTGTGGGTTTCTGTGTTAATCACAATTCGCTGCATATGGGAACTTCTGTGGTGAGAGTTGAGAGATGCATTAATCTATGGATACAACAGTAAGTCATCAGGAGTCAATTTAATATGATAACTATTTAGCAGACAATTAGTATTGGACTCTACCCTTTCTCCTGCGATCGGTCTAGCTTCATAATCCTAGGCCTGATATCAATATACTACAATAACAGTAAAACTCTCTCCACACTTCCCAATGGAGCCTCCTCCTCCCGCCCCTTATTGCTGGGTGATATCCTTGCCTGCCATTGTCATTTTATTCTATGCACTTGTATATGAAAATTAATAATATTTAAGTTTATACCTTATTTGACATTATATAAGTAATTCATTTTCAATGCTGCATAGCATTTGTTTTATATATGTGTGTATAACTATATATTTTTATATGTTTTTCTGTAAAGGGGTATTTGGACATCAAAATTATTCCAAGATTTTGTATTATTATAAAGAACATAGATATATTAGTTTCTTTCTGCTGGAATCATGATTAAGAGCCATAACTACTAAATTAATTTCACATTTTCATTATTACAATATTCTTACAAATTGTTTACCAAAGTTTTTTAAATTGTACTTTCATAAATTACTTCCCAAAGTAGTTGAACAGAAACAAACTCTCATCAGAAACTTATGACTCGATCTTGTTCTATTAATACTGCTTCATTAAATTTCTTAAATTTTTCCAAATGATTAAGAATGAAATAGTATCTTACTATAGATGTAATAAGTTATTCTGGTTACTAACAAAATAAAGATTTCTTTCTTATTTTCATTCATTCCCAGATTTTGAACATTTAATGTTTTACATGTTTATTGGCATCATGCTAATTTTCCATGGTTTCATTTCTATCCTATTTGGGGATATTTTTCCCCAAAGTATAGACTAGAATTTTTGATCAGTTAGTTTTCATAACGTTTTATTACCAGGAAATATTTTTGTTTCACCTTCTTATGCAGAGGTTATAAAAGTGCATAATTCTTTCCTGAGAGGTATTGATTTTCTCTGATTTGTAAGCACTGCCTTTAAATGTGGAAAAGTTCAATTTCAACCTGCGTCATTCTCTTGTTCATGATTTTTTATTTTATCTCCAGTGACTAATGAAGTTAATTCTTATCTTTAGTGTTTAGTTTTCTTCACTCTGTGGTGAAAAACACATGAATTTGTACACATTCATCCTGCTTGATTTATGGTATGGTATTTTACTCCAAATTTATTGCCTTGAATTGTCAAAAAGAAATTGAAAGCATTGTGTCTTGTCCAACCTTCTCTAGACTCCTTTCAGAATTCTGACTAGAGAAACGCTCTCTTTCTCTGACATTCAGGGTGTCTGTGAAGGGTTCTAAATGATAACTATCAATGTTTTGCATTTTATTGCTATTCTATATATAATAACTGATGACCAATATTTTATGATCTTCTATTTTATTTTTGTGTTCTATCATATATTTAACATTACATTGAAGTTTTGATTAAAATTATCAGTTTTTGTTTTAAAAGTATATAGAAAAAAATTATTCTGTGTTTGACACAGTTTTAATTCACTATGTTATTGCTGTCTGCTGAGTTGTGTGTATACATGACTGACAGATGTCACTTCTAAGGAGAATCTCTCATGAGCCTGCTTGTCACACTTCAACTACCCTTTCACCATGTCTGAGAAGACTACTTAGTATTGAAATGACAGAGCCATGAGATGCAAGCAGCTGGGAATTCTAAATCACTACATGCAAAACTGTTTACACAGTGTCCCACGACCCACAGTGGGCTTTGAAAGAGAATAAGCAACTTTTGTTATTGAATTGCTTTTGCCACAACCCAATCTAGATTACTTTAGCTTCTATACCCTTCCAACTCTAATTGGTTGTATTTTAAATCCTCTTATGTTTTTTACCACTTTTTTGAAAAAAAAATAGATATATGCATATACATATGTTCTACATGCATTGGACTCTCTCTAATCTTGTGTTCTGTAAGCAGTTATTTCAATACCCAAAGCTTAAAACTGGTGCTTGTTATATCTATATTTGGTATTAATTTTAGTTATACAGTCATAGTTGATTAACTTGGGCTCAGAGGAATATGAAGAACTAGACTAAAATGATCCCTTTCAGAGAGGATTTGTATCGGTTTCTGCTGCAGTTATGATATTCCAACAGACTCTAATTGCTGTATTTAACTTCTCAGTTTTCAGTTTCCCCAGGGCCCCAGGTTGTTCCAATAAGAAATTTAGATTTGTCTGAGACAAGCCATCATAAGGCATATATTCCAAAGAGCCACTCTCTACCTCCCTGCCTATATGTGTTGCCAAAACAGGCAGGTCTCCAAATCCGTGGAGATATTTCTTGGTTAGTTGATTGGTTGATTTGTTAGTTGGTTGATGTTTTGTTGCTGCTGTTTTTGCAGATGTTGAGATTCCAACCCAGAGCCTTATATAAGCAAATATATATGTGTTCTACCAATTTCCTACATTCCCAGTCCTTGTTTTATTAAGGTAACTTTTGCTACATAGCACAGGCTGGCTTAGAAATTATAATCTTCCTGCTTTCTTCTGCCAAGTTCAGGGATTTACAGGTATTTTTCACCACAGTAAGATATGACTATTTTCTGTTCATATTTCCAGCTGGATATCTCTGGAGAAGTGACAATATGGGAAACTTTCTCAGATCTAATTTCTTCTCCTTCCCCAGAACCAATACCTAATACACTAGTTCTGGTTTGGCTTCATCTTCTTTCCTCTCAGCTGCAAGGAAAGCCCTAGATTTCATGCCATCTTACATTGGGTTTGCTTAGAGGGTCTGGGAAGGCCTTTGTGTTGGTGGTGGTGTTGATAATGTTTTGAGACAGTGTCTTCTTGTAGCCCCTGTTGCCTGGAACTCCCTCTATAGACCAGGCTGGCCTCAGAGATCCACCTGCCTCTGCCTCCTCGGTGCTGGGATTAAAGGTGTGGGCTGCCCAGTCCAGCATGTCTTACAGTTTTGATTTCAGCTTTTAAGTTCTTCTGAGTCACTGAAAGAAAATCAGATATGTGGATTTCCTTTATTGACCTGAGAACTCAGCAAAACATTTACCAATACTTTTTTTAGTTTATTCCATGAATATATATATATATGTAAAGGAAATTTGAAAGAAATAAAACGGTATTTTTGAGGCACACTCCCACTACTAATTTGTTTGGACACAAAATATCTATTCCTTGAATGTTATACAACATTTATTTTATTGAGCATTCAAGTTAAAGAAAAAAGTAACACAAAATTAAATACCTTATTAAAATCTCTCAATGCTTCAAATATAAAGAATAATATAAAACCAACAGCCAAGTTTTCACACAGATATAATAAATTCTACATTCTACATGTACCTTAATTTTATTTTGGAGCAGTACAATGTTAACAAAATGAATACCTTTGAATTACAACTAATTGAAGTGTAGAGAATTATTCATGCATTCTTTCAATTAACATATGTTGACTCAAAATTAAACATCATATTCCATGCATACCTAGCAATAGAGATTCAAAGATAAATTATATGATTTAAAACACTTATGCTTGAGGTCAATACTGGAAGTATGCCTTTTAAAATAATATTTTACCATGACTGTGTTATTGATGATTCAATCTAGTTCCATAAACATTTATTGAGTACCAGGGGAAAGTCTTGCAGTGAAAATAAAGAAGAAAATGGTATAATTATAGGAAGCCTGCTTTATTACCCACTGACACTGTATATCTAAAAAGAATTGACTCATCTGTGTATGTTATCCCTTGCCTTTCACCTACATTTGAAATACTTATTAATCCTTGAGAAAAAGATCGATATATTGTGAATTCATTCATATATATTCAATATTGTAAGATAAAATATAATTATGAAAGCACTATTACATAAAAAAGTACCAGATAGAACTATTATACTTAGAGATGAGCTATGTCTCTCTCATTTCCTGTACTTTACTGTGCAAGTAAATGGAATACTATTTCTTTCCTTATGAATGGGAGTATTTTTAAATTTGTTGAAGAATTTCAATAAAGCCAATGAAAAGAATTATTAATCCCCTTGGAAGTAGTGGAAAGTGCACTATAATTGGTAGCCTTCATCTGTGAGTTCTTGGAATTTCTCCAAAGACATTAGCAATTGGTCATCTTAATTATGTGGTCCATTAGCTGAAATCTGCATCACAAAACTACCATGCAAGATTCTTGCCAACACTGATCCACTCATTGAAAGGTCAAAGATTTCCTGCTCATTGCAAAATGAAACTAGATATATTAAGTTAAAGTATTTGGGTTCATTAAATATACAACCTCAAGTTAGTAGCAGTATTATATATGAAAAATAACTGCAGCCCTAAAGACAATGCCTCTAATAATTTCAGATTTTTTTTTTTTTTTTTGGCTTTTTGAAGCAGGGTCTCCCTGTAGCCCCAGTTGTCCTGGAACTCACTATGTAGACCAGGCTGGCCTTGAACTCACAGAGATCCACCTGCCTCTGCCTCCCAAGGGCTGGGACTACAGGTGTGTGCCACTACGCCCAGCTCAGAATTTTTATAATGTAAACTACTTCTGTTAAACAGCTGAACCTCTTCAGAAAGTTTGAAATAAAACTATGTCAATCAGTTTACTGATTCTTCTTCCTGTGAGTTTCCCACAATGTTGACACAAATTTTTCAGTATGATTATAATCATCAGCGTGTTTCTAAATAAGTAGTAGGATCAGAGCCAACTTCTTCATTGCCAGCAAGCTTTCAGGTCAGAAGCACCTTGCAACACTAACAGAAACTACTTTGCACCATTTGTTTAATGACAGTCCCTACATGAACGTGTTTGGATAATCAAGTAATATTGAATTAATCTCTTCTTTATTCTTTCCTTTGCTCAATCGTATATTAACATGTTTTATCATCTCCTGTGTTTTCCATGCAGCCACACCGAGATAAATGAAAGACAATCTATGACCTCAAGACGTTTGTGACTTCATCCATTCCAACGATTTCAACAAATTTTATGAAAATTTATTAAATTCTATTGTTTATCAGAGACATTGTTTTTTTTTCATTACCTTCAAAGGTACAGCAAAACAACTACTCAGAATTCTTTCTAAATTCCAAAGACTTTGTACACTGTGTCTCAATTTTTTTCTAATTTGTCAAATTATTAGGTTAAGCTAGAATAAAGTGTATAATTACTTCAAGTTGGCATTATTCTAAATCATAAATATTTTCACAAATTGCGCAGATGATAACTCATTCCATGATTTTGACCAGTATTGAATATATCCTTACTGTTTTAAAAGTTATAGTTGTTAGCTCTCTCTGAGAGAAAATTGTCACAGCACATGCATGTTTTCTACCTTCCCTGTTTTTCTTTAGATGCCCTGAATCCTTACAAATCACTGAAAAAATTGCAGACACAAATTCTTACAAGTAGTTAAGCTCCTGATCTTGGTGTTAGAGGAACTACCAGATTTTTCTCAATGGCGTGTTTACTCAGTCTTGGTGAGTTGTTTTCTTTCCTGTTGCTGTAATAAAATACCTTGGCAAAAGCAACTTGAGAGAAAAGTGGTTTATTTGGCTCATAATTTCAGGCTACTGTCCATCATTGCATTGTGGGGGAAATCAAGATGGCAGGAAATTGAAGCATGTTGTTACATCAGATCCAAAGTCAACAGTAGAGAACAATGAACTAGCAGGAGTGCTAGCACTCGGCTTGCGCTCTCCATTTGTTCATCCCAGGATCCCCTGCTTCCTGGTGCTGATTAAGGTTCTGCCCACAACTAAGATGGCTCTTCTTACATCAATTAACTTAATAAAGATCATTCCTCACCAACATTCTCTGAGACTAACCTTAATTTAGACAGTCCCTTCCAAGTGTGCCCAGAGGTCTGTTCTTAGGTGTCAAGCTGACAATATCAACCATCACAACTCCACCCTTCACCACCTTAACAGTTAAACATACCATTTTTAGCTCTACTCTTCCATCCCTTAGACTCATGACCATTTTGTGCTATAAAATACATTCAGGCATACATTAAAAGTCCACATAGGCATCAACAGTTACATCTTAAAAGTATAAAGTCTTTTAACTGTGACATCCTATAAAACCAGCAACTAATAACAGCACAGAGTAAATATTCTTATTCTAAAAGGGAAGAATTAGGTATTAAGAAAGAGTTACACCAAAGCAAAACTGAAATTCAACAGGACAAATACAAAAATCCTTCGGTTCCATATCTGACATCTGGGGCTCACAGTGGAATCATTTGGCCCTAATAGGTCTTGGTAGTCCCTTCCCTCCAGCTCTGCCACCTACACAGCCTCCTTGGGCTGCAGCGTTCCTCAGTGGATGCCCCTTGGTCCTGCTATCTCCAATATCTTGGGGTCTCCATTGTAACTGAGCTTCACTTTCACAGCTTCAAACCATGAGGTCTCAGAGTCTCCTTGCAGGGTGAGTCCTGGCCTCAACTGCTCCCCATCACCCACTCAATCTTGAATCCTCTATGCCTTCAAGAGGTGGGTGACATTGGCAAATTCAGCTGCCAACTCAAGTACTAGCCTGGCCTCCTTGGACCATAACTATATTAGTTTGTGTGTGCTAACAATTTTCCTTAACAGCTCTTGTGAGGGACAAGAAACACCTTCAGCATAGGCTTTCTTCCTTTAAAGTGACCTATGTTTTAGGAGATAGAACTTCTACATTGAGGGGCTTTGCCCTCAGAACATCTCAATTGTCCTAATGTAGTGAAAAAGGCTTTTCTTCAGTTGTGTTGATATCTGACAATTACGGCTGCTTTCTCGGCACCAACCTCAGTACTCCCCAGTTCTGAATCTTCACTGCCAAACAAACTAGCACATCATCTGCACATTCAACACCATTCAGGTTCTCAGGACATGGGCAGAATGAAGCCAGATTCTTGGCCAAACTATCACATGAATGGCCCTAAAATAGTTCCTGAAAGAATCCGTGTTCCTTCTGAAATCTTGTGAGCCTGACATCCACCATCCATGTTTCTCTGAGCATTCCGGTCTTCCAAGCTCCTGCAAGGACAGCCCAATAATCTCTACTTACAGCATTTAATGACTTTTCTGCCCAAAGTTCCAGTTTTCTTGATTCCTCCCAGAAATAGTTCAAGGGCCTGAAAACCACTTGGACAGGTTTAAAACAGCAACAAGTACAGTTCTCGGTACTAATTTCTTAGTTCGTTATCCTGTTGCTATGCTGTGATACCCTGAAGAAAAAAACCAGAGAGAGGATTCATTTACTTTACAACTCCAGGTTAAAGTCCATCATTTCAGGATGATTAGGCAGCAGAAAGCTGAAGCAACTAGTTACACTGCAGCCACAGGCAAGACTAGAGACTAGTGAATTAACACATGCATGCCAGCCCACTGTTCCCTCTCACCATTTTACAGAGTCCAGGATCCCTGGCTCAGGGAATAGTCCCACAGGCAACTAAGAGGTATCTTCTCAAATCAACTGATAGTAACCACTGCACATTGTTTCGTCTAGTACTTACTCTAAACTTCCTATCTTAAAATTATCCCTTTCCCATAAAAAACAACGGAATGCCGAGAAATCCTACTTTCTCCACATTAAAACCTTTGGCTTGAGTACATAGTTATGCTTTGATCTTCTCCATGCCTTGAAAAAAGTAACAAAATTAAATTAAATTTAAAATCTTTTATGTTTCCCATATATCTTTCTTATTGCACATCTAAGCACCCATGGCACATCTTACATTGTTCCATTACAATAATTTATAGACTTGTTTAAATATTCAGACTATCTTTTATATCAATTCTTTTAAAGAGTATATCTTACTGGATCCCTACTGCTTTACTGGATTGCTTTTGTACTTTCTTTCTTATTAGGATCAGTTGCATTTGTAGAGTCTGATACTCATTTCAGAAGACTTTCAGGCTCTTAGCTCATCCTCCCTTTTAGTGGGTCAAGCGTTGGGATCAAATCTGTTGTGGTAGAAGCTTTAGAGATGATATGACTTAAGTTAAATCATTTTATACAACTCTGGCTGGCTGGAAAAAAGAAACGAAGCTGTTTCCTGGAATGAACTGTGTAGATAGGAGAAGCTCTATGGCGCTCAATATACTTCCTAATCCTATTAGTCCTGGGGAAAAGAGATAAAAGGGCCATTACAGTGGTATATAGAGTGGGATGCGTTCTGGCCTGGTGATTGCACCCCAGTCTCTGATAATGGTGACGTCCTTGTGATCAGCAAAGGAACTGCCTGAACTGAGGAGTTTCACCAAGGATGAGCTTCACCAACAGCTGCAAAGTTAAAGGGAACAGAATTCTGCTTCTGTATGTTTAAAACAGAAAGTTATACAGTATTACTGAAACAGATTAGAAATAATTGGAACAAATGTCTGCTCAATGCATCATAGTTAGAAAAGCTCTGTTTCTGAACCCAGGACACTCTACTGACTATTTGGGTCACATGGCTTTTCTACACAGCAAAGTTCTTGAGCTCGATTTTGTATCTGCATTTCTAAACTGCATAAGTTAATGTTTTTGCCTCTATGACCAGGTTTCAGCCCTTCTTACATGCCCTGTACCCCCTTGAAATCTTAGATTCTGCACAGGAATGTGTGAGTGTTTGTGTGTGTGTGTGTGTGTGTGTGTTTGTGTCTGTGTGTATGTAAACAAAAATATTCATATAGGCTTTCCATAATTCAGGTAATAAACCTTGATTAAACTTTCCTATATTCCTTGCATGCTGGATCCAGGGCATATATCTCCCCTTCCTTTTAGATTTTGCCTTTGCATCCCTCTTCCCCAACAACCTCCACTTCCATCTTGGCCCTTTCATCTTTCATTTTTCTCAGTGGTGGATTAATTTACCTCCTCATATATTAGATCCTGTGGTGATCATTCATGCCATCCTTGAGTTGACAAAAGGCCAATAAATCAAAGAACATCTCATTTGTTATTTGGATGCAGCCTCAGAAAATGGAAATAAAATTTTCTGTTAAATATTATTTAACACTTCAAATTCTTTTGTGTGAGATTCCATATGAAATGTTAAGAAGGCATCCTTCCCTAGCCTTTTGGCTAAGATCAAGTGTAAAGTGTTAGAAAGAAGTTGTCAGGTGTCCTTTCCTGGTGTGATGTAAAGAAACATCTGCTCACCTCACATACAGCAATGACAGATATTAGAAAGGAGTCAGCTCTGTTCAAGGTTGGGGTAGCAGTGACTTTATTAGGGTTTCTTACAATAGCATATGTGAATCATACAGAAGAATCACTGAAAGCTCCACCCCCAGCATGACTACTTATCATCAGCTCTACCACCGAATCATTCCAGCCCCCAATTATCTTTCCACTCCCATATATGTTTTATCACCATGTGCAATCAGAACAGGAAGGAATGGGGACTAGAATCTCAGGTGAAGATCTGGTGGCCCTGTTCTCATATTCCATGAGGGAATAGTAACAGCCACAGTTCCATTACCACAGACCTAGCTGTCACTATATTGGGTTGCTTATTTCTTTGCCAAGACTGTGGTCAAGGTCTTTTCTACATGGCACAGCAGCTCTGCTTTAAGATGGACATAGACATGTTAAACCTGGAAGAAACAGTGATGCTACAACAGGCGTAATATACAATCAGTGAGAAATTTCCCAGACTCCACCACAACCTTTGGTTTGGGGCGGTTTGTTGTTATTTGTTGTTATTGAGATAGAGGCTCCCTGTAACCACAGGTGGCCTGGAATTCCCTCTGTAGATCAGGCTGACCTCAATCTCACAGATATCTGCCTGCCTCTGACTCTGGATTGCTGAGAGTAACAGTGTGTACCACATCCAGCTCTGCAGAACACACACACACACATTTACAGATAAATATATAATCAAGTGAACAGGAGGTAAATGCATATATTCCATGTATTTTCAGTAAATTAGGAGTTAAGTATGGTAGATAAAGGAAATTGGGTAAGGCCAGATATGGTAACACATACCTTAATCTCAGCACTATGGATTCAGAGCCAGGCAGATGTTTGTGAGTTTGCATTTGAGGACAGCATGGTCTATATAATGAGATACAGGGCATTCAGGGCTATAATATAGTGAGACTGTCTCAACCCCCCCCCAAAAAAAAATAAAGGAAAGGGAAGGAGGGAAGGAAGGAAGGAAGGAAGGAAGGAAGGAAGGGTATTGTGTCAGACACCAGTTGGGTGCTTTGGCAGTAATCTGTTCTCAGAGAGTACAGCCCTTCAGGAGCTAGCCTGTGGTAGGGCACTAGTGTGCTAGAACTTGAGGGAAGGAAGGAAGGAAGGAAAAGAAGCATGAATAAAACAGTAAAAGCTATAATTTAAAAGAAGTATGCAGGCAATACACTCATACACATAAAATAAAAATAATAAGTAAATTTTTTAATCTGAGCTGTAAATTGAAAATAGTTGTAATTACATTGTTCTATTGTGGTTAGAAGAATTCTCAGAATCTTAAACCCAGAGGTTCATCCATATCTAATGAATGGACATGCTATTGAGTTCTGATTCATCAAGTTCATCCTGCATCTTGTGAGGTGCCTTTATGGTTCACAATGGTACCCAATATATCTCTCTTGGCTTCTTATCATGGTTCAGATTCCCATACTGCTCCCAAATCTATATTTCCAATTCTATTTCTGGTTTATATGTTCCCAGCTTCCAAATATATTTCCTTTTTTGTTAATCAGCTCTCCATCACTATGAGCAATATACCTGATATAAATTAGCTTCTAAGGAAGAAGGATTTATTTTGGCTCACAGATGAGGAAGAGCATCGTGCTAGGAGCACATGTCCAAAAGCAATGTTGGCCAGAAAGCAGAGGGAGGGGAGAGGAGGCAGGTTTTCTAACTCTGCTCAAAGCCCTGCCTCTTATGCTAATTTCCTGTAACTGGCCCCACATTCTGTGATTTCCATGAGTCCCAGTAATGCCATCAACTAAAGGAAAATCCTTCAGTACATGAACTTCTTGGAGATGTTTAAGATCAAAACCATAATACCCACATATCATACTCTATAACTACCATAAAAACATGTTTTAGAGGTTAAAACTAGTCACTGAGTTTTTATATCAATGGGGTCTTCCTATCATGGAAAATCTTTTGATAAATATAAAGATTCTGTTCATCCTTGGAAAATTATTTTTTATGTAGTGTTTTAAATTATGACCCATATGAAAAATTCTGTTTCTCAGAAGAATGTATGAATTCATGTTTCTCCATGTCTTCATTCATCTGATGTTCTGGCTATGAACTTCTCTGTGATATTGGATAGGAATGGTATGAGTGAGCATGCTAATATTGTTCTAATTTTAGTAAATTCAACTTTTCACCTTTTCATCATTGTGTGTGACATTAGCTATATGGCTGTTGTATATGACTTTTATAATTCTGTCCTCCCTCCTGTTAATGAATTACAGCATATTTATTGATTTGCTTAATTTGAATTATACTTGCCTACAAAACAGCAGTCAAATTTTACTATGGTAAATAACACTTTTAATATGCTTTTGAACTTAATCTACTAGCATTTTAGCAAGAATTTTTGCATGCAGTCATCAGATGCCGTCCTGTAACTCCTGTTTTATGCTTTTCTTTCCCTTCTTTCTTTCTTCTTCTCTCTTGCATTCCCTTCCCTTTTCCCCGTTTTCCTATTTGCTCATATTGTCATTTCTTTTCCTACTGTGTTTTTTGTCTATTATTAAGGGGTAATTGTGTGTTTGTCAAATGAGACTGAAAGTGTCTCCTCAGTATTTTTTGGAAAAAAATTGACAATGATTGAGTGTGATCCTTCTATAAATATGTGGTACATTTCTCCAGTGAATCATTTTAATTTTCTTGAATTGTTTCAGAATTGCTTTCATTTTGTGGTATAACTTTTTAGCAGAACAAACAATAAATTTGAGAATATTCTAAGTACAGTTGAACAGAATTTATACTTTGACACTGTTTAATGACTTGCTCTGTATATAACTGTAAGCTCGCTTGGTCTCTAGTGCTGTTCAAATCTGGCACTTTCTGTTAGTTTATTGCCTGGATGACCTCCCTATCCACTGTGGAAAACAAAGTATTGACATTCTTCCCTAGTACTACTCCACTGCTGCCAGGCACCTCAGATTTGTTATTATATGCTTTGTACATCTAGATTTTGGATACATACATATTATGGTTGTTAGCATATTCTTAATAATTAGCCCCTTTATTGTTATATAAGAATCTTATTTGGGGTTGGCTTGGTGGAACATGTCTTTAATTATAGCACTTGAGAGGGAGAGGCAGACAGATATCCATGAGTTTAAGGCCAGTCTAGTCTATGTCGAGTTTTCCAGGACATCCAGGGATACATAGTGAGACTCTGTCAACCAAACAAACGCCTCGTCTCTTACCGCTGTTTTTGATATTTTTGACCATTTTTGTTTTGTCAGACACAACACTGTCAACATCGATTCACTTATCAGTACCATTCACCTTTGGCATAGCTTCACATCAGCTTATGTATGTCCTTAAAGTTAAATGAGCCCCTTCTGGTCAGCATGTAATTGGATGTTGCTCTTGTTGTTTGTCTTTACATCGAGTTTTTGAAATTATCGTATAATATATCTTGATCATATTTAGACTCGCCTCTCTGCATCCCCATACCCCCCCATGAGACTTCATGCATTCTCTCATATATAAAACCTATCAAGCTGGGGCTAGAGATGTGGCTCGGTGTTTAAGAGCACTGGCTGTTCTTGGAAAAGACTGTGGTTCGAATCCCAACACCCACTGATGACTAACCATCTGTAACTTGCGTTCCAGGGGATCTGATGCCCTCTTCTGTCTTCTGTGGGTACTGACAACAGATGTGCACGTAACACTCATACACAAGAAAAAAAAAAAAAAGACCTATCAAGCCAAGGTTGTATACTCAAATATCCAAATGTCCCTCCGTATTAATTCTTCTGCTGGAGTCTGGTCAATTTATCTAGTGTCACTCCCTTAAAAAAACTAACTCTCCCTCTCCCAGTAGTCATCAGTGGCCAGTAATTCTTTCTCAAATATCAATGTCCCTCCGTATTAATTCTTCTGCTGGAGTCTGGTCAATTTATCTAGTGTCACTCCCTTAAAAAAACTAACTCTCCCCCTGCAGTGATCAGCTGCCAATATTTCCTCAGCTAGGGTTGGGGCCTCAAACCTATTTCCCCAGTTCTATGCTGGTTTTTATCTGATTGAGTTTGCATGGGTCTTGTGCATGCTGTGACCATTGCTATAAGTTCATATGAGCAAGTTCCCAGGAGCCTGTAAGACTCCATTTCCTTATGGTCATGCACCATTCCTGGCTCTTACAGTCTTTCTGCCATTTCTTCTCCAATGGTCCCTGAGCCCTGGGTGCCAGAGATTTAATATAAGAGTCCTATCTAAGGACACACACTCCCCAGTCTCTTACTCTCTACAATTTGGCCAGTTGTGGCATCACCCTCTGCTGCATGAGGAAGTTTCACTGATGAAAGTTGAGAAGTGCACTAGGATTCTCTCTGCCCCTTGTTCAACTATGCTCCATGAGCCTTAAGTGTAGAGGTTCCATGGTTAATGTGTCACTTAGGGTTGGGCATCTCACAGACACTTATTCTCTGTGTGTTACCAGTTGTGGAACTCTGTACTAGACAACGTTTCTTGCAAAAGAAGCTTCTTTGGTGATGGGTATACTTGTATATAAGGATTTGGTGCTAAGATCTACAAATGAGAGAGAACATACATCACTTGTTCTTCTGAGCCTGTGTTACTTTAGTCTAACAGTTTCTAGTTCCATCCATTTCTCTGCAAATTTCATAATTTCATGGTTTCTTACTGCTGAGCAGAACTCCATTGTGTAAATGTACCACATTTTCATTACCCATTCTTCAGTCAAGGGACATTTAGGTTGTTTCCATTTCTTAGCTAGAGTGAAAAAAGCAGCAACAAATATGGATGCACAAGTACCTCTTCAGTAGGATGAGTCCTTTGGGTATATGCCAAGGAGTAGTATAACCTGATCATATGGTAGATTCATTTTTAGTTTTATAAGAGTTCTCCACACTTGTGTTCCATAGAGGTTGTATGAGTTTGCAATCCCATCAGCAGTGAATGAACATTTCCCTTTCCCCACATCCTCTCGAGCATTTGGTATCATTTGTTTTCTTGACCTTAGCCAGTCTGATTGTGGTAAGATGAACTCTTAAAGTGGTTTTGATTTGCATTTCCCTAATTACTAAGGATGTTGAACACTTTTAAAGGTGTTTCTTAATCATTTTAATTTCTTCTTTTGAAAGCTCTTTGTTCAGATCCATAACCCATCTTTCTATTGGGTCATTTGTTTTCTTTATTCTTTGTTTTTTTTTACTTCTTTGTATATTCTGGATATTAATCCTCTGTCAGAGATTTTTCTCCCACTCTGTGGGTTTCCTTTTCACTTCCTTGGTTGTTTCTTTTGCTGTACAGAAGCATTTTAGTTTAATGAGTTCCCACTTGTCAGTTATTGACCTTAATTCTTGAGCAACTGATATCAGATTTAGAAGGTCCTTTCCTGCACTTGTGTCTTGTAGGGAACTGCCTAGGAGTTTTCTTTTAACTGTTTCAGAGTTTCAGGTCTCACATTGAGTTTTTGATCCATTTGGAGTTGACTTCCATGCAGGACAATAGATAAGGGTCTACTTTTTATTCTTCTGCAGGTGCTAATCAGAATATGTTCTTGTAGTTGTATTATGCTTCAGGCAGAATGACTAAGTGAACATTTAATTACAATGAATAATAGAAGGATCCTCTCATGTATATAATTCTGAACATCAGAAAATCCTCCAATTGCTGACTTTGAGCTTGGGCATACACTTAGAAGATCACTTTTCAACAGATACACATTCCTAATTTCATTTTTCTAAATTCAGAGTCTTTGAATTACACACCTTAGTAATCATCAAGTTGTCATATCATTTTTATTAACTAAGATAACATATACAAGTGTGTCCCTTGTTGGTTAAGATGCTGCAGGTCCTGGGGTTCTGCGAAGCTGAAGGCCACAGCTTTGTTTCTTTGGAGACTCATCTCCACAGCCATCTCTTGTGACCAGACTTCCACGAAGCCGATTATACATAATAGGTTCTTTGTCTTCTGACACACAGCTATACTCAATCATTGTTTAATTTTTTCTTGCATAGGGAAAATCCTTTTCGCCCTACACTGACAGAAAAAGAAACAGATGCCTGGGTCGATGAGCTAGAGAAACCAGGTTAGACCAAGCAACACTACATAGACATCATAGAATAGCACATTTGCTTTTGTAAGAACGAGTTGCATAGGCATGGGAATATAATCCCCTAACAGTAATAAATATGAATATATCTTACCTGAGCAAACATAAGAAAAAATAGAGTTGTCTAGAGAAGCTGATTTTGAAAAATATTTTGTGATAATAGGAGAGTTCCAAAGTCATTGAAAAGGAGAATGAAGCTATCTCTCTGTGTCTCATGCTTAAAGATATTACTGTCTTCTCATCAAGCCCATGGTAGAGAGAAATCCATATTAAGCTGTACCTTTGCACTTTCCTCCTGTTGCAACACCTCTCAACCCAGCCCTCCTTGTTCTGATTTCCAAATCCTGCCCATTTTTCAAAGCGCAACTCAAATCCTGCTTTCTTGTAAAACATTCTTTGACCATTTCATCTGGAAGCAATCTTCTTTCAAATGTCGATGAGTCTTATTTTCCATAGCACTCATTTAGGACTTATTATCTACTGGCTAGTAGATGTAATCTTTTCAGAAATGTCGAAGGTATGGTGGAGGCATTTTGTAACAGTATAGAAAAAAATTATTTTTAAAGTAAAATAGGCCTATGACTTTTCATTGTCCTTTATGGATCCCAAATCTAGTTTATTAGAGTACATACTACATTACCACAGCTAAAGGAAGCACTGAGGTCATGCTTACTGTAGGCCAGGTATTGTTTTGAGGGCATTAGATAGAATAAATATCTATTTTTAAATATTATGTCCTTAATAATAGAGTTCCACATATGCATGTTTGTGCATTTTTTAAGCACCCATATAATTATGTGTGCAGAAATGTATATGTAACTACATAAACACATTTATGCATATGTATATTTGTAAGTATAAATAAACTTACTTTGCTCCTATAAATATTTTGGTGAATTGAACAAAATAATATTTACACCAATATTTAGTGTAAACATATCCATGGATTGCTTATAATCATGCACGTGCAATTGAAGTTATGCTGCATTTTTACTTTTGTAACAGACAAATGGGCTAGTTTGTAAATTGGAACTCAGCACTTCATTATTTTCCATATTGAGTAAGAAAGAGAAATTTAGGGAGGTTAAAAAAATCCATACATGTAAAAGAAACAAAACTGGGTTTTGGTCTTTTATTTTCCCCTGTAGCCCCAGCTGGCCTGGAACACACTATATAGAATAGTCTGGCCTTGAACTCACAGAGATCTGCCTGCCTGTGCCTCCTAGAATGATGGGATTGAAGTCATTCTCCATCATGCCTGGCAGGGTGCTCTTCTTTTTAAAAAAATAATTTATTGAGAATTTCATACATGCATATAAGGTGTTTTGATCAAATCCATGCCCACTCCCTCCCCCCCACTTCCTCCCATATCTTCTCATCACTTCTTTCTGATAACTTCATGTACTCTTTCTTCTTCTTTTTTTTTTAATTGGGTTTTTTGCTACTCTAACATTCCCACCTCTTAAGAGGTAACCCTGACATCTTTTAAGGATTTGATAAGAGCTCGCAAATGCTTTCGATATTTTTGGTCTTTGGAACGGAATATGTTGCTAAGAGGCCCAAGGACAATTTGACTTTTAGCCAAGAAGCTGGCTACTTTTCTTTGGGATCTTTTTACACTAGCTGCCTAGCCAATTCCTACCTCCTATTCTGATCACATCACCCTCTGAAGAGGTTACCCAACTTGCCAATAGGGAATTGGGACGCAGACTGCTCTGGCTTCTTCCATACTGAACAGGGATGCAGGGAGAGGCAACTGGGGTACCCCTTCAGTGGGTCTATCTAAAAGACTCCCAAATTGCATAAGTTTTATCTGTAGGGGGTAAAGAAAGTCCTTGACTGGTGACTAGGAGCTGTGAAGGAGAAGTAAAGGAAAATGTAATTAGCATAACAAGTTCCAGACAGGGAACTAGAAAAGTCTGAACAGGGCAGGTTTCAATTGTTCATATAAGAGTCCATTGGAATTTCTTGACAAGGGCTTCCAAAAGCATCCCTCTATTGGGTTCCTCCTCATTTTTCTTTTGTCTGCCAAGGCTGGACTTAAGAACAGTGGATTCAGGATTTGCTTTCAGGCATTTTGATAGCTGTTGGAGTGGTTAGAATCAATATCGGTTCCCTCTCAGAGGCTTCAAGATAACTGAGGAGTTGCTGACGTGTATGAATGACCTGATGGTGTCCACACTGGAAAGCCTTTACCCAGGATGGGTTAAGCCTTCTCTTCCTAGCCTTCCCCAAAATTATACTTTGGGCCTTCCCAAATCTGGGAGACAGTGTGTGATTAGGCCCAAATTACCTACAGTTGGCTGGGAAGAGTGGCTGGATCCTCTGGTGAGGGTCCAATGACCCTGTTCGCTCCTCCTTTAATGAATGAGCACAACTGACAACAAGCCCAATTTTGATGGTGTTTAACAACCAGGCACTGCTGAAGCCGTGATGATGGTAGTTATTTCATGCAGAAGAGAATGCTGTACAGTATCATCTTATTAAAAGGACATGGGATTTAGAAGGATTTGGTGCTAGGATCCACAAATGAGAGAGGACATTTTTTTATTTTTCTGAGTCTGTGTTACTTCACTTAGCATAACAGTTTCTAGATCCATCCATTTATCTGCAAATTTCATTATTTCATCTTTATTGCTGAATAGAACTCCATTGTGTAGATATACCACATTTTTTAACCACTCATCAGTTGAGGGACTCTTAGGTTGCTCCCATCTCTTAGCTATTGTGAAAAGAGCAACAACAAACATGGTTGTACAAGTGTCTATATAATAGGATGAGTCCTTTGGGTATATGCCAAGGAGTGGTATAATCAGGTCATATGGTAGGTACATTTTTAGTTTTTTAAGGGTTCTCCACAGTTTTCCATAGGGGTTGCACGAGTTTGCAATCCCACCAGCAGTGAATGAGCATTCCCCTTTCTCCACATCCTTGACAGCAGTTGCTATCATTTGTTCTCTTGATCCTAGCCAGCCTGGTTGGGGTAAGGTGATACCTTAGGGTGGTTTTAATTTGCATTTCCCTAATTACTGATGATGCTGAACACTTTTTGAGGTGTTTCTTAGCCATCTTCATTTCTTCCTTTGAGAATTCTTTGTTTAGATCTTTAGCCCATCTTCTAATTGGGTCATTTGGTTTCTCACTTCTTTGTTTTTTGAATTCTTCATATATTCTGGATGTTAAATCTCTGTCAGATGTGTCACTGGTGAAGATTTTTTCCCATTCTGTGGATTTTCTCTTCACTTTTTTATTGTTTCTTTTGCTGTACAGAAGCTTTTTAATTTAATAAGGTCCCACTTGTTGATTGCTGACCTTAATTCCTGAGCAACTTCTGATTTAGAAACTTCTTTACTACACCTATCTATATCTTGTAAGTCTGCCAATATTTTCTTCTAATGGTTTCAGGATTTCTGGTTTTGCATTGTGGTCTTTGATCCATTTGGAGTTGACTTTTGTGCAAGGTGAAAGATAAGGATCTAGTTTCATTCTTCTACAGGTGGAGATCCAGTTTTGCCAGCACCATTTGTTGAAGATGCTGTACTTCCTCCATTCTGTGTTTTTGGCACCTTTGTCAAATATCAGGTAGGATGCTGTTCTTTTTAAATATTTTATTCATTATTTGTATTTTATGTATATGGATGCATTGCCTGCATGTTAGTAGCTGCACCCATGTCCTGCAGGGTCCTCGGAGGACATAAGAGGGCATTGGATCCGGTGGAATCCATAAGTGGAGTTATGGACAGTTGCTAGCTGCCATGTGGGTGCTGGGAATTGAAGATGGGTCCTCTGCAAGAGCAACCAGTGCTCATAATGGCTAAGCCATCTCTCCAGCCCCTGTGTTCTTCTTTTTAACTCAGCAGACACATGCTGGTTTAATTTTTTGAAGAAAATAACAGTATGGGTCAGGAAAAAAAAAACACAACAGTATTTGACAGTTATATGGAAGCTTGAGATTCTAGTTCACATAGCCATCAGCTGATTCTAATGGTGACTGCACTGTGATTCACTTTCTCATCTGGAGATGGGGACCTCCAACTTGATTAACACAGTAGTATTCCATTTGCAATTTTCTAAGTCTTTGTCTTGATTTTTGTTATGAAAATGTCAGTCTACTTAAATGAACTTGAAAAACTACATCCATGATCAGTTTAGAAATTATGCTACTTGATTTTCATTAAATCCATGAAATTTTCCACTCCAAGACATTTATAAAGACAAAAATTATTAAAATAAAATTGTAGGACCAATATTTATGTCATTCTTATGTTTCTTATATTTCTTGAATTGCTATCATGGTAAGCATGATAAAGTCTAATAACTGAAATGAAAATTTGAAGTCAATATGTCCCCAATTCTGTTGGAAGAACACTATTCCAAGTGAAATAAGATGAAAAGATACAAATATTGTGTGTCCTTATATGTAGAATCTAAAAAAAATAGCTCATAGAGGCAGGAAACAAAATGGTAGTTTCCAGAGTCTAGACAAGGAGGTGGGTTTGAGAAGATGGGAGTCAAAAGTACAAAACCTTGCCTGGAAAGATGAAGATTGGTCTTTTGAGAACAGTTGCCCAGCATGGTGAATACACCTAATAGCTGGGTACTGTGCATTTCAGTGTTTCTGGGAGGATGGATCGCCCATGTTCACGTCACAGAAGATGACAAACATCTGAGGTCATAACAGGTTCATTAGCTGGACTTGGTAGTTGACACAATATTAAAAATTATAGAATCATTTTGTACCCCATAAGCATATACTGCTATAATTTATAAATATACACTTTCAAAAATTAAGTAGATAAGTAGAAGAAGTTCATGCAAAATGCCTGCCTACCACATGAGTGTATTTTAGAAAAAGTCATTTGCATTCTGGACTGCTGGGATGCCTGCCTTCTCCTTATGTGTCTTTCAAAGATTTAATACGTATACTGCTTACTGTACAGCTTACCCAAATGCAGTCATATTTATTTCATTGTTATTCCATATTTCTGAATTGTGGCTACAATATTTCCTAGAAAAGGATTTTGATTGAAATCTATCTTTTAAAAGGCATATTATGAATAAAAAAAAAAAAAAACAGAACATAGCTCTATCCCTAAGTCACTGAAAAAAAATCGCACTTTAAAACCTCAAACTTCTTTTTTTTTCTTGTTAAAGTAAGAATGAAGAGTAAATAGGGACTGGAGAGATGGCTCAGAGGTTAAGAGCACTGGTTTCTCTTGCAGAGAGTCCGGGTTCAGGGCCCATATTTGTTTCCCAGCAACCACATGACAGCTAACAACCATCCATAACTCCAGTTTCACGGAATCTGACATCCTTTTCTGGGGGCATTGCATGATATGGATGGACTTACATACATGCAGGTAATACACACATAAAATAATTTTTTAAGTAAATTCATGTTTACTTTCATTGATTACATTTATCTCTTTTTTCTTACATTGTCAGTCATCTGAAAGTTCAGATTATTTCAAATCAATGCGAAAACTTACTGTTGGAGCCTAATAAGATGAATATCCCAGAACGTATCCATCTGTGTATCTGCCCATCCACATATTTATCTATGTATCATTTGGGAATGCCTGACCTACTAAGGACTGATTTTAAATAGAATTCAAATAAACTGGCCAGATACATTGCTTTAGAAACTAAGAGCTAACCTACAAAATATCCAGCAATTATGTACCCAGTCACCGAGGAACAAAGTTCGTATCTTATATACCTATGCATTGTACTCAATAGAAAACTTTCCTTAAAAGGAAAGCTACTTTAAAGAAAATCTTTGGCTGGGGAATAGGGGATGTGAAGGAGAAGTAAAGGCAAAAGTAATTAGCATTACAAGTTCTAGACAGGGAACCAGAAAAAGTCAGAACAGGGAAAATCCCAAATGTTCATATCAGAGTTGATTGGGGTTTCTTGATGAGAGCTTCCAAAAGCATCCCTCTATTGGATTCCTCCTCATTTTTCTTTTGTCTGCCAAGGCTGGACTCAAGAGTGATGGACTCAGGATTTGTTTTCAGACACTTTGATAGCTGTTGGAGTGGCTAGAATCGGTGTCAGTTCCCTCTCAAAGGCTTCTAGATAGGAGGAGAAAACAAATTTAGCCATGATTTTAAAACAATAGTGAGTTATTTCCCTTAGTTACAAGTGGGCACTACAGTATTGTAGACCATGATTTGAAGTCTTACATCTGAGCAGCACTTTCTGGTTAGGAACAAAATCATCAATGAGAAATAATTGTCTAAATAACATTTTATATGGACTTAAGCCTAATGTCTGGGAAGTGTAATCCCTTGAACTCTTAAAGAAATATACTGACTGCTTTAATCTTTGCTTATACTTTCCTTTTGGGTGTTTAAGATCATACAGCTGGCCCAAATAAACCAATTTATTTTTACTCTTAAGGTCATTGAAGGATCTGTTCCTCAGAGGTCACATGGCCTAGGGAGAAGCCCCTGGCTCCTTTCTTTTACCAGTTCCATCTATGTGAAGATAAGTCACAGGTCCTTCTTGATCATGTCTGGCTTCACTGGGAAGCATGGAGGAAATGTTTCTTCTAAGTTGGCCCTCCTCTTTGTAGACTGGACACTGGTTCAAGTCTATCTGGTGGGGTCTCCATGGCCTTCCTGAACAGGAGGACAGGTGACTCACCACAGTTACAGGAAATTTTGGGAGATGCTCCATAGTCCCCTGGAACTTAGTCAATCTTGGAGGGCAAAGAGCAAAGACCGTCCTTTAAGTCCCTCTGACCAGATTAGTATAGGCCTCATAGTATGGCGGTTAAACATCCAAGAAGGTTAGTTCCACCAGTTTGGTACTTTTAAATACCATGTGCTATATAGATAAAGCTTGGGCAAACATTCTAATATAAACCTTGATTAAACATATATTTTGTTCCTTAAATGAGCTGGCTAAACTATGACCTTGGAAATTTTAAGATTATATGTATATTATTTTTGTCTCATCCTTTATATAACATAGCAAACCTACACAGACCTTCATCTCAGATAAGAGTTATGCAATTTTTGAGTCTTTTAGATAGACCCATTGAAGGGGTATCCCAGTTGACTCTCCCTGCTTTCCTGTTCAGTATGGAAGGATCCAGAGTGGTCTGCAACCCAATTCCCTATCGGTAATCGGGTAACCTTTCAGAGGATGGTGTAATAAGAATAGGAAGTAGGAATTGGCTAGGCAGTTAGGGTAAAAAAAAGACTCCAAAGAAAAGTGGCCAGTTTCTTGGCTAAAATTCAAAATGTCCTTGGGCTTCTTAGCAACATGCTCTGTTCCAAAGGCCAAAAATGTCCAATGTATTTGGGAGCTCTTATCTAATCCCTAAAAGATTTTAGGGTTACCTCTTCAAAGGGGGGAAGCTTGTATCTATTCTTTAAAAGGTTTTAGGGTTACCTCTTCAGAGGGGGGAATGTTGGAGTAGCCAAGAGCCCCATAAAAATAAATAAATGAAAGAAGAATTGTCAGAAAAAAGTGATGGGGAGATATGGGGGGTGTTGGAGGGGAGGGAGTGGGCATGGATTTGATCAAAACACCTTATATGCATGTATGAAATTCTCAATAAAGTTTTTTTTTAAGTTAAAAAAAAAGGAAAGCTAGGTGATAAACAAACTTGACCCATGGATAATGAGAAGACATGAAACCAGGGAATGTTCTCATTTTTAGATAAACCTCCAGGTCAAGGGTTTCAAGAATACTAGAAGAGAGAGGATACTAAAATTAACAGTCAAGATTTGATGAGGAGCTAAGAGCAGCTAAATGAAACTCACTACATTTTTCACAAATTTTGTGATGGCTTCTTTCTAACCTTTGATTTAAGGAACCCAGAAAGGAGGGTTGATACTCATCACACTAACATGGAAAATGGTACCTGCATAATTCACATGGTTAAGCTGTTGTCACTGGGGATATATGAAGATCACTATCTTGCTAAGGGTATTTGTGCACAGAAGAAAGAGACATGCTGGATAGGAGGTAGAAAATAACATTGATTACACACAGCACTGGGAAGTGGTCCAGAATTCAAAGTACCTAGAAAGAAAAGATTAAATGACACATTTAAACCGTTTTTGGGATGCTGTGTATCAATCCAAAGGGTTGGAAAGTTTGAGAAACTAAACACATTAAAAAGATTCATATTTCTTAGAAAGAACTCAATGATGTTACAAAGACTGTTTAGCTAAACATAGTCCACTGATGAATTTATACTCGTGGATGAGAGACCTTCATTGGCATGTCTAGTCAAAAAGCATCTTGTGCCATTTAGAGTTATTAATATTTAAGGCCTTCAAGTTGATGCTGGCTTATTATTAGTTATTTCTAGATACACCTAAATTTTCTCTCTCAATCTGAGTCATACATGTTGTGGAAAAATATGTTCTATTTTTTTAATTCCCTCTAAATTTGCCACAGACACATAGGGGTTTGAAGGTTGGAGATTCCCACATAAGAGGGCATTCATTTAATCTGATCCATCAATGAAGGATAGAAGATCAGAGTTGAGAAGGCTGCCACTAAGCCTGAGAAGATTTATTATATTGTCAATTAGATTCTAAAAATTATGTTCTGAGAGAAATTAGAACATGAGGAGACATAATATCAAGGGATTTTTAATGTTTCTGTGACATTTCCTTTTAAATAGTTTTATTAACCATATGCTAATCTTGTGTCTTTCAAAGATATTCAGAACCAAATTAATTGCTACAGTTACATCACAAAAAAATTATTATTATCTATTTTTCTTGTTGTAAAAATGGGAGATGAATTAGAAATTGGATATTGGAAGGTGACAAAATAATATGAGAAAAAAGGAGACAAAGTGTCTCATAGGGAAATCAGGAGACTTGTTACCATCCGTAGCAAAGGGGACCTATTCAACACTGCATCAGCTCCTTCTTGCTTTATATAAAAGGCATCCGCACTCAACTGTCCTTTACTGGAAGCCTTTTAAAAATGCACTTCAGCAAGTAAATGTGAATTCAAATAAGAATGATTTCCTGCCCTTTAGTGCCATCATGAGGCCGGAATAATAAAGTACTATGAAAGGCAGATTTCCAGGTTAACCTGAGATTCTGATGTTGTCTTTTAACTCAAAATGTAATTACCCAGAGAATGAGAATTTATTTCAAAACTATAGTTCTCATAATTGAAATCCTCCAACCAACAAATTATAATCCACATGTCTACATATAAAATGTACCTTATTTTGCAAGTGTGAAATTAAAGTTTTGTGAATTTGCAATCAATAAAAAACCTTTACCTTTGAGGTTATGTAGTCATGCACCTGATGCTTTTTAGTAACAAAGCTTTTAAAGTGCTTCTGAATCAGCAATACTTTAGCTTTATGTATTTATTCATTCTTGTTTTCAACCTATGGTGTCAAACAATAACAAATAAAACAGTATGACATATTGCCTCAGAGGTTTTAAAATACAGTCATAACCATAAAAGGAGAGTATGCCATTTGTGGAATGGAACAAAGTACTACGGGAAAGCTGCGTATTAGAGAGAATAGCTGATGAACAGCCAACGATTTCAGCTCAGGTGAAAATCAAATCACTACAAGAATTCAAGTGACTGTATTTGACTTGAAATCATCACCAAACTATGTTCAAACAATTCATGTTTTATTATTCTCAACCAGATATATTCTGTCATCCATGTGTTTATCAATGTCATAATCCATAACAGGTTATTTCCTTTCTTAGGCTTCATTTATAAATATATCAATAAAGTTGTAAATGTTCATTGTTTTTCTTTTTTACCTCATTTGCATCTTATGAGCTGATAAAATTTGCTCATGTGAAGAAAATGTAACTTTCCAATGATGTCTTCTGATTAATTCCTGATTTCTTCCCACCAGTTCTCAAACTCCTGTGCATTTGTCTCTAACTTTGCCTTCATGGCATTAGGAAACTAAAAGACTTGGAAGATTTTATCTGTAAAATGCAAACTTTCTCCAGGGGACAGAAGGTTGTGTCATGCATGTGTCTAACTTGCCTCAGTTTTCCTTATTTACTAGAAAAGCTGGAGAAAGAAGAAAAAATAAAATATTTGAGCCAATTTTTATATGCCCCTGTTCTTCCTCTGTTCTAATCTTATTCCTCCATATATATAATCATGTCCCAGAATTACCCCATACATCAACACAATCAACAGCCTTTATAATGAAGGCAGTTCAAATTGTTTTCTTTTCCTCATTTTATCACACAGAGACAGACTTTAAATATGGAAATAGTAATGATCTGTTCATGTTTAGTGCCATATATAATCTCCTTCTGTGACTTAGCCTCCAGCACTCTCAGTAGAGTCAGGTGTTCATCACGTCATGGCTGTGGGCATATGTTGCCCTATTTGGCCTCTGTACATGCTCAAGAAAGATCATTACCTTCAACATTTATTCCAGGGAAGTAAGAAAAGAAATTATATTCCCTTAATAGGAACAAAATCAAACTCCCCTTTCACCAGTGGGAGTTACCAAAAAGGAGATGGTTTCTGCCCAGACAAAATGCTCTCAGGCCCCCAGCTGGAGACAAGCACTTATCAAGGAAGCTTATAAGCCTTCACCATGGATGAAAGGGAATCACTTAGTCACCTATAACCTCTTCCTGGCAAGACATAACTATTCCTATGTCCTATCATACTTCATGTTCAAATATTTAAATATAATCTGATTATTCAACTCATCACATATGACAGGATTACTTTCCTATTCCAGAAACACTCTGTCTTGTTTTACTTTATTATACTAGTTAAGGCTCTGCAGAAAAATAGAAACAATATAATATGTACATGTATCTATTATACATGTATGCATGTACATGTAGTATATATTACCAATACTGATATCTCTCTGCATATGCATGCCATGATTATGCTTTTGACTGCACTTGATTTTTACATAAACTATAAATTAGACACAAATCTACTATTTATAAATCTATAATTTGGCTCACGCAATTATAGAGAATGAAGTATTCCATGATCTGCTGTCTATACACAAGAGAATTGGGAAAGCCAGTGGTAGAGTTTAGTCTGACTCTGAAAACTTGAGAGCCAAGGACACAGGTGGTGTAAGTCCCAGTATGAGTCTGATGTCCTAAAGATGAGGGGTGCCAAAGGAAAAAGACAGAAAATCCTAGATGAGGTATGACCCTATACTTCATAATCAAAAACTACAATCACAGTTTGGGGAGGCTAAACAAGACTTTGGGCTTGGGGGGGGGGAGAGAGAGAGAGAGAAAGAGAGAGAGAGAGAGAGATCTCCTGTCTCAGAACAAACAAATATTACACATATGCATGCAGAAATAGTGGTACTAGTGGTACATTAGATGTCGCTCTCAATTTCTCTTAGCATAGTTAAGTTGATATATAAATTATCCAGTAAATTTGTAATGTAGTTTGGAGGATTTGAAAAAATAGCTTTAGAAACAACTAAGTATGTGGTCATCTGATACAGATAACAGAAAGTCACGCATACAACAATACAACAGTACACAAATTACAGAAAGGAATCTTCAAGAAACCTGGTGACAATCAGCAATAGGAAGCCATCACCAAGCCCTGAACCTTGAAGAAAATCAGTGAGTCACCCACCATAGAAGCCCAGGAGGTGATACTACTTGGTAGAAGGTGAAGCATAACACTTGTGTCCTGAAAGAGCTGAAACTGTGCAGGTACAGATTCCAGTGGGACACATGATACCTTTTCCTTCTCTCTTCCCAGTGTCTTCAATCTCTAACCAATAACTCATTTCGGACCCACCTGAGCCTCTCAATAAGAAAACCTAATCTACACAGTCTGCATGAGTACAGTTCTCTGACAGCCAAATCCAAGCAGTTGAAACAAGGAGAAACGGATCTGACTAGCATGAAATCCTTGGCTGTAGGAGAAACATGTTCGTGGCTATCTGTTAAGCAGAGCAAAGTAAAATATAAAAAACTATAAATGCCTACTCTTAGTCAGATGTTTTATGTTTTGGCATTAATGTTTTAAAACAAAGGATGGTTGGTAATTTCAAATCAAAAAACTTCCTCCATCCATCTCACACACACACACACACACACACACACACACACATACACACATTTGTTTAACTTCATTGACATGTAACTATTAAGAATAATAAAAAGGTTATTAATATTAATAATTCTTTACAAAAGATATTCTTTCTCTGTGCTCAAAATGTAGTTACTGTGAAAATAGCTTTCACCTAAATTAGTTTTCCAGTTTATTCTCTGCTATTAGTGATGAAAGCACATCTCCCAGCAGAGAAGAAAGCATCATTTCCAATGGTACACAGTGAAGAGTTCTCACTGTTAATAATTTAAATACCATTTAAAGCAAAAATCATGACATTTATGGTATTTTACTTTAGGTAAATACACCTCTAAATCATATCAATGAAGAGCTCATCCTCACTATTTTATGATTTAAATATTTTAATTATGAACTTAAATTTTATATTAGGAAAATAGATTCCTGTTTAGTAAATTTTTTATATAATCTATTAAGTAACCCATAAAACACTGTTTCACCTCTATCATCAAAATAATCATTGATTTTACCATCACTTTGATGGAATAATATTTCAAATAATACATCATAAGACTCACATGAAGACATACATACAGATATTTTCTGAATGAGGCCAATTTACTGTAGCACTGGATTTTGGAACTTTTTATTTAATACCTGTAAAATTTAAATACTCCAAATATATTATGGTTTGATGATAAACTGTCTGAAATTATAAATTAAAAACAAACAGCAAGCTGACCCTCCAGAATATAAATTCACCAAATGAAAACCACAGCAAGCCCTGCTTCCTCCTTGTACATCCAACTTGGGTCCAAGTCCATCTGAGGATAATAAAAGAAGGAAGTTGTGTGCTCCTCCCATGTCAGCCAGGGCAGTCGGCATTTCAGTGGTGATGGGCACTTTGCATTTTCTGACCTCAGCACATGGCAGTTAGGAACAATTTTTTTTAGTCTCATCGTTCGTTTGTTCCCATGGGTATTTCAAAAGGTCTTTTGTAGTTTTGCAATTGCTCAAACTTCATGTTCTTTATTGTTATAAACTTCATGATAATGTAAGCTTAAGTAATCCATTGGTTCCCTATGGCCTGAGAAAATAAAATTTAATCCCATTAAAATGGCATACAAAGCTCTTTAGCTCTTTATGATCTGGTCCCTCTCAGAATCATCTCCCACTGTTCCCTCTTTCCCATTTTTACTGCTTGATTATCAAATTATACACAGCCCTCAAAACATGCCATATTAATTCCACTGAGCATGTTGTTCCTTCTAGCTGGAATGACCTCATCTACATTAGTTCTGGATGGCTTTGCCTCATTCTTTGACACCCATGGAAATTACTGTTTCCTTTAGGAAGTCCTCTGCATGTAGTTGAGTCATCTCTCCCAGGTCAATCAGGCAGTGAGAGGACTCATTTATGGGTAAACTTTCCAGTGAGCATCTGAAAATCATGTGTGCCTATCACTGTGCTTGCACATGATAGCTGCTAACAGAAACTCTGATGAGATGCTTGTGAAATTTCTATCTCCAGCTCCTAAAACAGCTCAATTGTGTTGAAAGAGAGATAATTCATATGCATATTAAATGTATTTTATGATGGTTTGTTATAGATATAATATTCAAAACCTTAACATTGGCAATTTCCCCACTCCCAACCTATCCTCCTGCTGGTCCTTGGGTCCAAACCCAAGAACTCTGGACTAGCTTCCCAATCCAGACAAGCTAAATCCTCTAGTGTGCCTTGTTAAGGCCTTCCACAGGTGGTCCCCACCCCCACCTACCCCTGGATTCCTGAGATGCTTGACATAGACAGGCCTTTCTACTACCCTGACCAGCCCGCCTACTACTCTGATCCACCAACTACCTAGACCAGCCTACTATCCTGCAAGAACCTGAAGCACATACCAACTAAATTTTCATACCTGAGCAAAAAGCAACCAAGCAACACAAGCAATATGAACAGAACCAGAAATCAACTAAACAAAGACAGTATAAAATTTCCTATCAGACACAAAATCAATGAAGAACATCCATTTGCCGAAATGGAAATGCAAAAACACACATAATATGAAAAACCAAGAGACTATGTCCCCAACCAAACCTACCAAACCTACAGAAGTGTACTATAATGAGAACCACCCTGAGGAAACCCATGACACAGAATTTAAAAGAAAAATCATAAACATGATCAAAGAACTTAAATAAAACACAGACAAGCAGCACAGGGAACTCAATAAAGATAGGCATAAACTTGTAATGGAAGTTCAAGAAAATGGAAAATTTTCCATTACAAAAATAGTTTGGAAGAATTCATGTTGACCAGACTAGCCCTACAGAGAATACTAGAAGCAATAAAAAGGAGCAAAGATAGGAATGAATATACACAAGAGGTTACAGAAAGAAAACAAAGGAAGGTATAATAACAGAAACACAAAATAGGGCCAGGAACACAAACAACAGCATCTCTCAAAATGTCCTACAACTGTGGTTAGTCACCTGCCCTCTTGATCAAGGAGACTGTGGAGACCCCATGAGATGGACTTGAACCAGTATCCAGTCTACAAAGAGGGTCAACAAAGAGAAAACATTTCCTCCATGCTTCCAAGCAAAGCCAGCCATGGTCAAGTAGGGCCTTTGATTTATCTTCACATAGGCGGAACTGGTAAAAGAAAGGAGCCAGGGGCTCCTCCCAAGCCCATGTGACCCCTGAGGGACAGATCCTCAAATGGCCTTAAGAGTAAAAATAAATTGGCTTATGTGGGCCAACTGCATGGACTTAAACACCCAAAAGGAAAGTATAACCAAAGATTAAAGGGGCCAATATAATTTTTTAAGCATCCATATGTATAGCTAAAGGCTACATAAAAAGAAACAATGCCAGATAGGAGATACCTTCCTTTGAGTTGTTGTCCAGGGTGGCCCAAGAGACCCCCAGATAGTAACCCAGCATATAACTGGGAAAATGAACATCTTACCCCAATCTTATCTAAAGGAATATTGACAACTGATTGCTGCTAAATGAGGAACAGGTGACCTTCCTAAAACAAAGCCCTCTAGTTAGGCTGACTAGACCCACCAGATGGACAAGTACTGGGGAACGGCTGGAGGGGGAGTGCAATGAACAGTGGACAGTAGCAGGGATGACAGAGTATAAGGGCTGTAGTCTGTTGGGGGGGGAGGCTATGGGAGGGTGCCATCTGGGAAGTGGGTGTATAGATGAATAAGATGGGTTTGGATGTTCTGTGTGATATATCTACACACAAAAAAAATCAACAAATTTTAAAAAATAAGTTATATTTGAGGAGAAAGCATAAAAATTTACATCATGTTAATTAGTAGAGGTGATAAACATTATCATTGAAATCTACCTGATGACTTTATATCCAAACACAGGTGCCAAGGATCTGAGTGCAACCACCTATGACTAGTAATAATCAGATACATACAAATTAGAGATGCATGTGCCAACATCTAAGTGTTAGTAGCAAAAACAATGAGTCTTTCTGTAAGAAACAGTATATTTGAAAATGAAATGGAGATCTTTTTAAGGGTTAAAAACTCATTCAATTTTATGTCTTACAGGGTTCAATATTGTATAACTATATTAATTCAGCTGTGAACCTAAAAATTTTATAGCCACTTTTGAAAGAGATGTATCTTTGCTCTGGAAATTGTTATTGAATATGTTAAAGCTGTAATGAAATGCGTCTTCTAAAAAATAAAAATAAATAAAAAGAAAATGACAGTAACCAATACACACTTTTCAGTAATATCTTTAAATAGTAATGACCTCAACTCCCCTGTCTAAACTCAAGGTATTGAAATGGATTATGAAAGAAAATCCATTTTTTGTTGTCTTCAAGAAACTCATCTCACCTCCAAAGATAGTCACTACTTTAGGGTGAAAAGATGGGAAAAAATATTCCAAGTAAAAAAATATTCTGAATGGCTCTAAGAAGCAAGCAGGTATTGCAATTCTATTAAATTAAAACTCATCAGAAAAGATAAAGAAAGTCACTTCACTCTAATTAAAAGATAAATTTATCAAGAAGATATTACAATGACAAACATATGCAGCAAGTTCTGGAGCACCAAATTTCATAAAAACTGTATGACAGGACTATAAAACACAGATTAATCCCAACTCAGTAATCGTAGGTGACTTCAATATCCCATTATCTCCAATAGATTGATTAACTAGACAAAGAATAATCAGAGAGGTATCTGAATTAAATGATATCTTATGTAAAAAGGACCTAACAGACATCTACAGAATATTTCACCCAAGCACCAAAGAATGCACGTTCTTCTCAGCAGACCATTGAAATTCCTCTGAAATTGATCACATTCTGAGACAGAAAACAAGCCTCAACAAACACCAAATAAGTGAAATAATGCCATGCATTCTATCAGACCACAGTGCTATAAAGCTTATAATCAACAGTAAAAGACGTTCTAGAAACTATACAGATTAAGGATTAAACAACATACTCCTGAATGATGACTGGGTCAAAGAAGAAATTAAGAAATAAATAAAAGTATTCCTGGAACTAAATTAAAATGATAATACAACACAACAAAATTTCTGGGACACTTTAAAAGCATTTCTAAGAGGGAAGTTTATGGATCTAAGTACCTACATTAAAAAATCAGCAGACAGTAGCAGGGATATCAGAGTATAAGGGCTCTAGTTGGGGGAGGGAGGCTATGGGAGGGTGCTATCTGGGAAGTGGGTATAAAAATAAATAAATATTTTTTTTTAAATCATAAAGGCCAGGTGTGGTGGCACATGCCTTTAATTCCAGCACTCGGCAGGCAGAGGCAGGCAGAGCTCTATGAGTTCAAGGACAGCCTGGTCTCCTTGGTGAATCCAGAACAGCTGAGGCTACAGGGAGACCCAGTCTCAGAAAGACCAAAAAAAAAAAAAAAAAAAAAAAAAAAAAAAATCAGAAAGAGCACATATAAATGATTTAACTCAAGACTCTGGAAAGGCAAGAACAAGCCAAACCTAAGCCCAGTAGATGGGAAGAAATAACAAAAATCAAAGCAGAAATTAATGAAATAGAAACAAAACACTACAAAGAATCAATGAATCCAATAGCTGGTTCTTTCAAAAGTTAACAGCATAGATAAACCCTTAGCCCAGTTAACCAAAAGAAAGAAAGAGCAAATCCAAACCAGCAAAATGAGACATAAAACATCACAATGCCAAAAATATCCAGAACATTGTAAGGAAATACTTTAAAAACCTATACTCTATTAACTTTGAAATCTAAAAGAAATGGAAAAATTTCTAAAGTCATGGATATCACCAAAGCTAAACCAAGAAGAGATCAACAGCTTAAACAGACCCATAACAAATAAGGAAATTGAAACAGTAATAAAAACCTTCTGACTCAAAATAACCCAGGCCCAGACAGATTCATAGCAGAATTCAATCAGATGTTTAAAGAAGATCTACAACCAATACTGGTTAAATTATTCAAAAAGATAGAAACAAAGGGATAACTCCAAACTCCTTCTATGAAGCCAGTAACACTCTGACACCAAAACCAGGTAAAGACACAACAACAAAAAAAGAAAAAGAAAAGGAAAGAAAAGAAAACTATAGGCTGATATCTTTAATGAGCATAGATGCAAAGAGTCTCAACAAAATACTGGAAAACTGCATACAGACACACATCAAAGAGATAATCCACCATGATAAAGTCAGCTTTATTCCAGAGATGCAGGGATGGTGCAATATATGTAAGTCAATAAATGTGATAAACATATACATGCATTTAAAGACAAAAATCACATGGTCATCTCAATAGATGAATGAAAGGCCTTTGACAAAAATCTAACATGGATTCATCTTAAAAATCCCAGAGGGACTTTTTTTCACCCTAACTATCTACCTAACTCAGGCCCATTGAAAGAAAGAAGAAAGAAAGAAAGAAAGAAAGAAAGAAAGAAAGAGGGAAGGAGGGAAGGAGGGAGGGAGGGAGAGAGGGAGAGAGGGAGAGTACACAAAGCTGTCAGAAAAAAGTGATGGGAAGATATGGGGGGTGTTGGAGGGGAGGGAGTGGGCATGGATTTGATCAAAACACCTTATATGCATATATGAAATTCTCAATAAAGTTTTATTTAAGTTAAAAAAAGTCCTAGAGGGAATTGGATTTGAGGAACATACCTCAACGTAATTAAAGCTATATACAACAAAACACAGCCAACATCATTCTATATGGAGAAAAACTGAAAGCATTCCTATTAAAATCAGGAAATAAACAAGGCTATCCATCATCTCCACTCCTTCTCAATATAGTGTTTGAAATTCTTGCTATAGGAATAAGAGAAGAGAAGGAAATTAAAGGAGTACTAATGGGAAAAGAAGAAGTCAAATTATCATTATTTGTAGGAGACATTATACATGAGATCCCAAAAAATTTCACCAGAAAACTGCTAGAAATTATTAAAACTTTCAGTAAAGTGACAGGTTACAAAATCAACTTACAAAATTCAGTGTCCTGGTTTGTTTCTCCATTGCTGTGACAAAACACTGACCAATACCAACCTGGGGAGGAAAGGGTTTATTCAGCATACATCTCCTGGGTCACAGTTCAACAGTACATCCAGAAGCCCAAGGTGGAAACTCAGGGGAGGAACCTGGAGGCAGAAGCTGATGCACAGGCCATGGAGGGATGCTGCTTATTGGCTTTCTCCTGGCCCATGTTCAGCCTGCTTTCATACGCAACACAGGCTCACCTACCCAGGAGTGGCATCACCCACAGTGGGCAGGGCCTTCCCATGTCACTCAACAATCAAGAAGATGCCCCACAGATATAGCCAACAGTCCAGTCCAATGGAGGCAACTCCCCAACTGAGGCTCCCTCAACCTAGGTGTGTCAAGTTGACACGAAAGCTATCCAGCACAATTGGCCCCTTGTCAACTTGACACACAAACACATCACTATTAAACTAAAGCCTTTCCAATACTTATCTCCAAGATATGATGTTAACATTAATATCACAACATAAGACAGTACAACCTTAAAAATTTCAAAGTTCTTAAAAAATCCAAACACTTAAAAGTCCATAGTCTCTTTTAAAAGTTTCTTAACTGGGGGCTCCTGTAAAATCCAAAACAAGCACTGTCTTATTTCAAAGGGAAGAATCAGGTAGAACTAAGCAAAACCAAAGTCCAGCAAAGTAGCTCAAGGCTGGACATCTGGGATTCACTCACGATCTTCTGGGC
>NW_008360329.1:1458682-1478692 GCF_000622305.1 Nannospalax galili
TTGGGGTGCAAAGCCTCAGATTCTCTCCATGACCCCTTCAATCCTGGGGTCTTCATTGCAACTGAAGCTGCACTTTCACCTATGGCCTTTGCTGGCCTCTCAGAGCGCCAAGCCTCAATTGCTCTCTGTGACCCCTTCTTGCTTTCAACAGCAGAACCATGCAGGAGACTCTTACACATTACCAAGTCCTATTTCCAGTTAGATATAGAGGCTCGGGTCCCCTCTTGACCACAGCTTCTGTGTGTGGACCCTGAGAAAATAATTCCCAGAGGACTTCACCTTGATGATGCTGGTCTCTTGTTACTTACAGCTGATTTTTCAGCCGCAGCTAACCAGCATCAACTGTCCCAGTAAAGCAAAGGTTTTATTTCATGTTCTGGTCTCTTCTTAATCACAGCAGAGTCTTCAGCCCCAGCTGACCAGAACCCACAGATTCTCAATTCAAAATATCACACAAACAACTCTGATAATCTCTGCTTCCCTTTGAAGGTCCACAAGCCAGGTCTTCATTGTTCACAACTTTTTCAGCATAACTATTCCAAGCTCCACAGCAACAAACTCTGAGCACTCAATGGCTTTTTCAACCCAAAGTTCCGAATGCTTCCACGATCTTCCTAAAAACATCAAGGTCAGGACTGTTGTCAATACCCCACTCCTGGCACCAATTTCTGTTCTACCTTGTTTCTCAATTGCTGTGACAAAACATTCTGACCACTACCAACTTGGGGAGGAAAGGGTTTATTTGTCTTACATCTCCCAGGTCACAGTTCATCAGGGAGCCCAAGGTAGGAACTCAGGGCAAGAACCTGGAGGCAGGAGCTGGAGCACAGGCCATGGAAGATCGCAACTTATTAGATTGCTCCTCTGACCCCTGCTCAGCTTGCTTTCTTATGCAACACAGGCTCACCAGGGGTGGCACCACCCACAATGGGCTGGGCCCTCCAACATCACTCAACAGTCAAGAAGAAGACCCACAGACATGGCCACAGGCCAGTCCTCTACAGGAAATTCCCCAATTGAGGTGCCTTCAACCCAGGTGTGTCAAGTTGACATTAAAGCTATCCAGCAGAGTCAGTAATCTTTCTATATACCAAAACAAGTAATCAGAAAAAGCATTCAATGAATAACCTAAAAAAATGAAATATTTAAGAATAAACCTATGAAAAGACATTAAAAATTAATGTCTTAATTAACTCATTAAACATGAGTCCATATAATTTCAGCCACCTGCTATTCAACAAAGGCGCCAAGAACACACAATGGAGTAAAGATAGCATCTCCAATAAATGGTGTTGGAAAAATTTGACCTCTACCTGCAGAAGAATGAAACTGGATTCTTATCTTTCACCCTTCACAAAAGTCAACTCCAAATGTATCAAAGACCTCAATATAAAATCTGAAATTCTGAAACTACTGGAAGAAAACATAGGCAGTACCCTTCAAGATATAGGTTTGGGAAAGGATTTTCTAAATTGGACATCAATTTCTCAGGCATTAAGCTCAAAATATCAACAAGTGAGACCTCATTAAACTACAAAGCTTCTGTATAGCAAAAGAAACAACCAGGGAAGGGAAGAGGAAACCCACTGAGCAGAAGACAATTTTCATCTACTATACATCTGACAGAGGATTAATATCCAGAATACATAAAGAATTCAAAAGACAAACAAGAAAATGAATGAAACAATAAAAAGATAGGCTATGAATCTGAACAGAGAATTCTCACAAAGAAATAAAAATAACTAAGAAAACCTTTAAAAATCCTCAACATCCTTAGTAGTCAGCGAAATCAGATAACAACCATTTTGAGATTCCATCTTACCCCAGTCAAACTGACTAAGACCAAGAGAACAAAAGACTCCAAATTCTGGCGAGGATGTGGAGAAAGAGAAATGCTCATTCACTACTGGTAGAATTGTAAACTCATGTGACCACCATGGTAAGTAGTGTGGAGAACTCTTAAAAAATTAAAATCGAGGGGCTGGAGAGATGGTTCAGCGGTTAAGAACAGTGGTTCTTGCAGAAGACCCTGGTTCAAATCCCAGCACTTACATGGCAGCTAACAACTGTCCATAACTCCAGTCCCAGGGGATCTGACTGCCTCTTCTGACCTCCATGGGCATTGCATGACTGGGGTGCACTTACCTACATAAAATAAAAATAAATTAAAAAAAAATTAAACTGCCTCTTCTGACCTCCATGGGCATTGCATGACTGGGGTGCACTTACCTACATAAAATAAAAATAAATTAAAAAAAAAATTAAAAACCTAAAATTGAATCTACTGTATGATCCAGTATACCACTCCATGGCATATACCAAAAGGGTTCATCCTGCTATAGAGATACTTGTACATCCATGTTTGTTGCTGCTGCTGTTTTTCCCAATAGCTAAGAAATGTAAACAACCTAAATGTCCCTCAACCGATAAATGGATAATGCAAATGTGATACATTTACACAATGGAGTTCTATTCAGCAGTGAGAAAAGAAGAAATAATGAAATTTTCAGGTAAATGGATGAAAGTAGAAACTGTTATACTAAGTGAAATAACATAAACTCAGAAAAGCAAAGGGCATATATTCTCCCTCATCTCTGGATCATAGCACCAATCCCTCATATATGAGTATATATACTGTGTATATACTGATGTAACAGCAGGAGCCAGGAAAATGGCAAGGAAAGATGGAAGTAAAGAGAAAGGAAGAGGGGATAGTTGGAAGCAGATATTACCAGTACGGGGAGTGGGGGTGAGAGTGGTTAGCCGGGAGGGAAGGACATACAGGGAGGGCACCATGGGCATGGGGGAGGAGGGAACTTAGGAGAGGGGGATAGTGGGAGGCAGGTGTTATGAGAGGGCGGATGGAGAAAATGGGGTTTCTTGGACTGGGGAGATAAGAGGAAGTTTGGATGGGGGCAGGGAGGAAAGAGAAGAGATGGAGTTTGGGTGGTGTGGGAAGCCAGAGAGAAATGTGTTGTTTCGGGAACCCATGAGAAATATGCGTTACTGCATGTGTTTACTTGGGGACTGTATTTTAAGTACAGTGAAGGAGGAGCGACTTCTCTTTGAGTTGTTGGACAAAATAGTCCAAGTGACTCCCAAAATAACATACACTATCTCTATTGGTGCAGTTGTGGCACTTTTATCTAGGGGGTAGTCAACAACTATCTAACTGGAATTAAAGTCCTCTCCATGGGAGGGAATTTATAGGTGGCACTAAAATTATAGCCAAATATACATGGCTAGTGTGGTCATAGGTCCTAGAGAAAACCCTATCTCTGTCATATATCTAGATAAATGCAATTTCTTACCATATGCTAAATATGGATACTTATATTTACTGACAAGTATACCACTCATCAAAGAAGCTTCTTTTTATAGCAGATAGGGCCTTTAGCAGAGCTCCATATCTGGTCACACCACACAGAGAATATACATCTGAAAGATGCCCGGCCCTAGGTGACATACCCACAGTGGAACCTCTGCTCCTAAGGTTCATGGAACATAGTGGAACAGGGGGTGGAGATAATACTAGTACATCCCTCAGCTCTCACTAGCAAAGCTTCCTTATACAACAAAACATGATGCACACAGAAGGCCATGACTGGCAAAGTTTTAGAGAATAAGAGACTCCAGAATGTGTGCCCTGGATAGGAGTCCTATATTAAACATCACCCACCCTCAGGGACCACTGAAGAAGAGGGTGAAGAATGGTTGTAAAAGCCATGGTTGGTCCATGAACATAGGGAAACAGGCTTTCAGGCCACCAGAAGCTTGCACATGTGAACTTTCCGCATTGATGGTTTTGTGCACAAGACCCATTCTGACTCAATCAGACAAGGGTGCAGAGTGGAGCAAGGAAAATGGGAAGCAGGCCGGATCTTGTCTGGGAACTGTTGATGACTCATTAATACTGGGTGCAGGAGAGCAGACCTTCCTTAAGATCTCTAGATAGATTGACTAGACTCAAGCGGATGAACTTACAGAAAGGACATCTGGGTATGAATGCTTGACACGATAGGAATTAACATGTATGGAAGAATGTATGAGGTCTGGTTTGAGGGGGGCTGGAAAGGGGACGGTCTAGATTGGATTAAGAACTTTTATATGAAATGTACAAAAGTTCAATAAAAATGTTTAAGAACACTTAAAATTATAGAAAATTATTTTATCAATAATTTCAAAAGGAAATAGAATTATCAATTTCCAACATTCTGGCACTAGACCCTGGTAAATTTCATCATGGAGTTTTTACAATGTTTTCCTAGATGAAATTGAGGCATGTACCATTTTAAACAGGCCTGTAAATATGCCAGGAAACACTAACCAACCTTTGTCTGGAATCAAAGACTAGGATGGTAAGGATCTGTGAGGCATACGAATTCTTTCATGTCAAGAATTTCGATGTTAAAATAGCTCTTCATCTGTCTTCGGTGAACAGTCACTAGAATAGTCAGCTGGTCACTTTCAACTATTTAAACTGTTCATCCCATCAATATAGCTACATTTTAACCTTATAAAACCTCACAACTGTGTTGTCTCACTGTGAGTAAGTCAACAATTCTCTGCTCTTCATGTCTTTGACACTTGGTGAATGTATTCTTGTCTCCAGAAGAGGAACCTATCCCCATAATTTATTTTCCAGCTCATTTAGGGACTGAACATCTTCTAGACAAATACAGTTTGCATCTAACCACTGTTAACATTTAAATTATTAAATCATAATTTTTAAAGACTTGATCTGAATCCTGACAATATTCTCAGACACTCAAAATCTTCTTGAAGTATACTACAAAAAGACAGTGAGGAAACAGCCATTGCAGAGAATATGTGATAGTAGAGGATCATCCCTGTGCTTGAAATTTGACAGAGATTCTATTAGATAATATGACCAGGAAAAAAATAAAGGCTGTCACTTCTATGGCATATTGGAAAAAGAAAGGTATATAAAAAGGTTGCAGTGAGTCTCACAAGATTCCACCCTGGTATTGATCATCACATATATGAGGAAATTACACGAGATTGAGGAAGGAACTATCTTAAACTATCATAATCAGAAGGATTTTAAAAATCCTTATCCTGACACATGGCATGCACCTATAATCCCAGATAATCAAAGTGCTGAGGCAGACAAATTGTTTGAGCCAGGAGTTTGAAGCAGCCTTGCTAACACAGTGAATCTCTGTCTCAAAATCTTAGAATTTTGAAATTCACATAAAACTTGGAATAGATTTTGCTGCCACTGTTTAAAGTATAAATTGTCATAATTCTGTATCATACAATTCAAAAGTTTGCCTTAAGAATGTGATAAAGTTATTTCGAATCTAAATACTGCTCTAGTCCTACATTACAAAACAAAATAGAAACAATATGCAACATATCAAATTCTTCTAAAGTGAATTACCCACATCAGTGAACAAACCTTGATATTTATAGAAATGATATTTACCACTCAACAGGAAAACTCATGTCTAGAATCCAAGGTTTACCAGGGAAACTAGTAAAGAGAAAGTAAAATCTATAATAAAACAAAATCATATTACATATATTTTAGATGAAAGAATTACAGGCAAATATTTAAACAACGTCTACAAAGTGCGTGTGAGCAGTACAACAGCAGAAAGGGAATGTGCCAAGTGGAAGTTTCCTAAGGACTCAGTTAAAATGAGGGGATGACCATGTTGGATTAGAAAGCAATATCCATAAATATATTACCTCTTAAAAGTTCATAGATGGATGAACATAGCTTAAAAGTAAAATTGGAAAACTATTTAAAATTCTAATACTAATCAAAAGAAAGCTAGGGTGACCTTAATACTGGGCAAAGTTGATGTCCCAGCAAAGAATAGTTCAGGAATAAAAAATATTATTTCCATTTGTTTATTTGCTTGTTTGTTTGTCTGTTTGTTTGAGACAGAGTTTCTCTATGTAGGCCGGCATGATCAGAAAACCGCAGAGATGCCCTTGCCTCTGCCTCCAGAGTTCTAGGAATAAAAGCATGTGCCACTACACTAGGCCAAGAGTACCATTTCAATATGAAAAATAGATCAACTCCTCAGTAAGAAATAATGCTCCAATTTCTTATGCTCTTGAAAATAATGCAAAATAATACAGTAATAACTCAACAGGATGTAGTAAGAAATAGGAAAATCCAAAATGATGCTGTAATCAGTCTTCCTTTCTATAATAATAGTGCAAGTGAAAATGAATCCGGGTGTAAAGAATTTGGTCATCCTTACCAAAAAGCTTGACCTATTTAATAATGATGACCAATCCCTACCAACAACAGAATAACAAGGAAAATTTTGCAAGATAGAACACATGCTGGGTCATAAAACCTTTCTCAAACAAAGTAGAATGGAAATCATGCAACATATGTTCTTTAGGCATGATGGAATATCTGAGAGGCTGGTAATGCAAAGAACTCTCAAAAGGTTAAAATGTGTAGAATTCTGCTAATTCTGTGATTAGAAGGACACATGTGGAGGTGAAAACCCATTAGCCTAGCAGAGTGTCTACAATTAATTTTTTTCCCTTCTACCACATACAAACAGAAAATATAAAACAAATTAATCTGAAAGCAATGGGAAACAATGTTAAGGTGATGTCAATAAACTACAAAAAGAGAAACAAGAAAAGGAGTGCCAGAAAATGTTTAATTTTAGCTGAATTTTTGTAAATTTCATACATCTTGATCATATTTAGATCTCCTCCCAATCTGCACCCTCAATAGCCCCCCCCCACAGAATTTCAAGCATTTTATCATATATGTAAGATCTAGTGAGTCAAGTTTGTGTTCCCAAATGTCTATTGGTGTAAGTTCATCCACTACAGTCTGGTCAACCTATCTAGCATCACTCCCTTAAAGAAGACCAACTCTCCCTCACCAAGCAGTGATCAGTTGCCAATACTTTGTTCAGAAGAGTATTAAAATGGATGGTATTGAAATCATCTACAAAGAATTTAGAAAATAATCATACTTAGAACATTGAATGATTTTGTAAAATGTGTAGGAACAAGACAGGATATCTTTTAGATTGGAATATTAGAGAAAAATGTTATGTTAGTCATTTAAAATATTAAATACCTACACTAAAATCTCTTTCTATACCAAATATTTACATCTAAATTCCCTACATTAAAATGCTAGATGTATGGTAGATGATAGAGATAGATGATAAAAATTAATGACAGACAATATATGATAGATAGATGATGATGATGATAGATAGATAGATAGATAGATAGATGGTAGATGATAGATGGTAGATGACAGAGAGGTGATAGATACATAGATAAAAGTGGCTAAATTAATATTATTTATTTTTTATTTTATTTGTATGAGTATTTGGCCTGCAGGTATGTGAGCATACCTGTGTCATACAGTGCCCACAAAGGCCAGAAGAGGACATCAGACCCCCTGGTACAGGAGTTATGGACAGTTATTAGCTGCCATGCGGATGTTGGGATCCAAACCTGGCTCCTCTGCTAAGCAAGTCTGCAGTCCACAAAAATTAATATCTTTATACCAAGTTCCTAATTTGATAAATTGCAACTAGCTGAAATTTTAACTGTCTTTCCATATCTGTATTTGAAATCCAGTGCAGATATAGAGAAAATCATTTTGAGGTCCTCTGCTCTAACTAAAATAAGATGGCTGGGGTAAAACAGGTTCTAGAATTAGAATCTTAAGTACCCTGGCTATATCCAAAAGGTCATGCAATTTACCTCAGAGTTTTCATCCTAAAATATTAACAAAGTATTTCCTAGAATTTTTTGCAGGATGTTACATAACCTAAAATAAACATGCACATGATGGTTAAATTTTTATTTACATCAAGCAATGTTGAAAAAGTAAAGATTTCCTGGTAGTGCAGTAATAGACTTGTGAGGTTACTCAATCTTTCTATCTTAAATATTAGTGATTAGACCAAAGGCAAAACAGAACAAATCAACAAAAAGCCTATGTGGATTAGGTATTGTATTAGGTTAGGCTTGAGGCAACTTAGTTTTAGCAGAACTATGTCTCCATATTAAAGTTATCAGTCATCTGTCATATTAGTACTATCAATTTCAAGTCCTCAATGAAGTTTAAACTTAATTATTAATTTTGGTTGTATAATTTTACAGAAGCATGTAAATATTCTAGTTTTATATTTAATCATATTTAAAATCATTTGTGTCAATACCAAAGAAATTCCAAGAACTGTTTATTTTGTTTTTCAGAGTCTAATAAATCAGCTAGGCAGGGTGACACATGCTTGTGATCCCAGCACTTAAGAGGCAAAGGCAAGAGCATTGCTGCCAGTACAGGAGGCAGAGGCAGAAGGACCATTGTAAGTTCAAGACCTGCCTTATCTACCTAGCCAGTTCCAGGACAACCAAACCTACATAGTGAGACTCTGTCTCAAAAAAGAAAGAGAAAAAGAGTTTCTTAAATCACCGAACGCAAGAAATACTGAGTTAAATATTTCCTAAGAATATTTTGTAGGAAATGGGATGGTATCAGATTAGAGATGATCTAGCAGTTTCCAGCCGTTCCCCTCTCCATAAATCCAAAACAAAAGGTCAGAGATATGAAGGCAGGACGAGGTGTGTAGGGACACAGTTCTCAACGTGGCATGGCAGCGCATGCCTATCATCCTAGCACTTGAGACACTGAAGCGGAAGGATCTTCAGTTTGAGGAAACACTGTATCGTAAGAGGGGAAAAGGAAGGAAAGAAGGAAGAAAAGGAGGGAGAGAGGAAGGGGGAGGGAGAGACAGAGGAGTCAAGTAAAACCTTTTGGCCGGTTAAGTAGAAGCTCCTTCCTGTATATGAGGGAAGCCCAAGTCTCCAAGACTCACCCCATGTCCACTGGATATGTAATCAAGTAAATAGACTGAGAATCAGTGTGATCCCAGGAAGGCGGATGCAGACTGGTCAGCAAAGGCCACGCTCAGAGGACCACATAAGCCACTTACAGCGAGGGAATTCTGAACAAGCTTCTGGGAAGAGGAGTAAAAACAATTGTGTATGACACGAGTGGGAGTAAAAGGTGATCATGGAAATCCCAGGAAGGGCAGACAGGATCACTCAGGGCCTGTGCCTTGCCTCCCCAGCTCATGGCGATGTGGTTTCATTGTTTCACACTCTCAGAGCCTCAGAGGCGCTTGATGGAAATGCAGCAGGTTCAGGCATTTCCCAGTCCATGTGCACTGGCAGCAAGCCTCTGTCGGAAGAGGGCATCCAACCGGGCAGTTCTGGTGTTCACCTGGTCAGAGCGCATTGAAGACGGCTCATGCGCTTCCAGCTTGCTGGGAGTGAATACCAACACCACTAGGAGGAATTCAGTCCCAGACCAGCAGCAATGATGGGCCTTTGTCTGGCTGCTTGTTTTGTCTTGTTTTGTGTTTATTTTATTGTGAATTCCCAAAGTGCTGTTTCTTACCCCTTCATTCCACACATTTTTCCCTCTACTTTTCTTGCTTCGTTTCACTTCCACATAACCCCTTCCTTTTACCACTTAATTACAATTTTACCTTTACTAATTTTTGGATACCTAAGTTATCCTTTTTTTCTATTCGTATTCCATGGATAGTTGATTTTTCTAATTCCTTTTATAATATTTAACTATTTCATTTGCTTTTGAATTATTGTGGCTACTGTATATAATGTTTTTTTCTGCTCTAATCATAAGATCTCTTTGAACACTGTTTTTTTCTGCTCTAATCATAAGATCTCTTTGAACACAGCTGTACGAATTATACCAGAGAAACAGAAGAAATGTGAAGAAGTAAGGTAATGTGATTACTTCAAAAGTTTAAAGATCCTCAGTAATTGATTCAAAAGATACTGAAATTAATACAAATATGCAAGGGTCTAGTTTTAAGAATGATCTATGACCTCAAAAAGAATTCACTTTCACAATGACTGAAAGAAAGATGCTTATTCAAGAGAGATGAGAAATTTAGAAAGAGGCAGAAAGTCTAAGAAGAAAGAGAATGAGAAAAAAAAAACACAAATCAAATAAAAAGCATAGTGGAAAGCCTAGCAAATAGATTAGTCCAAGAAAAAAAATACAATTTTGAGAAATTACTGCATTCAGAAAAAAAAATAAGCAAGCATGATTAGACCTTTTTCAATAAATAAATTGAATAAAGCACCTAAAATCTTAGAAAACTAAGTCATGAGAATGGAACACAAATAGGAAAGAACAAAGTCAAATTACCCTTGTTTGCAGATAATATGATACTGCATTGAAAAGATTCAAATGAGGCTTCCAGGAGACTCATAGATCTGATAAACACTTTGGATTCTCTAGCAGCAAACAAAATCAATACGAAAGTCACTAGATCCTCTATATATCAATAATAAACATGCTGAAGATGAATTCAAGAAAGCAATCCCTTTGACAAATGAAATATCTATCCATAAACCTACTCAAAGCTGTTAAAACCCCTTAAGTGACAGCTATGAAACAGTGAAGAAAAACTATTGCAGAAGACAGCAGAATGTAGAAAGATCATTCATGTTCATGGCTGACAGACCTAATAGTGTTAGAGTGGCCATCCTACTGGAAGCAACCTATAGATTAATAGAAACAGAAGTAATGTTTAAATAAAATCACAAAAAAATTTCTAAATATTCAAAGCAATCCTAAGCAGAAAGAGTGATGTTGGATGTATCACAATACGTGACTTCAAACTATACTTCAGAGCCATAGTAACATAAAAACAACATAGTAAGGAAAAAGGAGAAACAACAGAGCCACAGGCATCTGACTTTTTACAAAAGTGTCAAAAACATACACTGGAGAAGAGACAGTCCCTTTTGCAAGTGGTGCTGGGAAAACTGGATATTCATATGCAGAGGCTGAAACTATAGCCCCATCCCTCACTCTGTAAAAAAAAAAAAATGCCAAATTAATCAAAGACCTTAACGTAACACCTGTAACATTAAAACTTCCAGAATAAAATATAGGAGAAATACTGCAGGATCTAGGCACAGGCAGTGACTTTCTGAGCAGTTTTCTAAACAAGCCAGGAAGTAATAGCAACAATAATTGACAAATCAGATCACATCAGTTCTAAAAGAAGAAATGATCAATATCATGAGGACAGCCTGCAGAATGGGAGAAAAATTGCTGATGAATAACTATATAGACTATTGAAAGATCTAAAAGATTAAACTCTAAAAGAATAAATAATACAATCAACAGCAAATGAACTGAAGAGACACTTTTCAAATGAAGAATGAATGGCTAATAAATACAGAAAAGTTCAACATCTTCAGCTTCAGAGAAATGAACAACAGTGAGTTCATGTCCCAGTTTGAACTGTCATCAATAAAAGAAGTTTTGACTAGAACATGGGGCAGTCCTTGTACTTCTCACAGGAAGCAAATTGGTCTAGACACCATGGAAACCAGTATGGAGGTTCTTTAAAAACTTAAAAATGAAACAACACTAATCCAACTATTCCACTTCTATGTGTAAGCACAAAAGAATCAGAGTCAGATTATCTTAAAAATAGTTGCATAATCAAGTTAACCTCGACAAAGGCTGAGTTATGCAATCAGCCTGGTCATCCTCAGCAAATGAATGGATAAAGCAAACATGGCGGCAATAAACAAAGGAGTTGTATTCAGTCATAAAGAAGAATGCAATTAATTTATAGGAAAATGAATTGAGCTGGAGATAATCAAAGTAAATAAAACAGAATCGTCTCAATGGGACAAAGTTCACATGTTTTCTCTCACGTGTAATTTAGGGGAAATAGGATGAGAGTAAGATGGAGACTATTAGGGCTACCGAAGAGGAAAACGGATGAGGAAGGAGAATAAAAGGCAATAGGGGGGTGGATATTGTCAGAATACATTATGGGAATGTATAGAAATGCCACAATAATCACATTAATACATAATGCCACAAATATAACATTATACAATTAATGCACACTAACAGTTTTTATTTTAATTTTACATATATGAGTGTACCGCCTACATGAATGTAAGTGCTCCTGTGTTGTACAACGCTCTCAGAGAACAGAATAGGACATCAGATCCCCTGGAACTTGAGTTATGAATGGTTGTTAGCTGCCATGTGGGTGCTGGAATTTGAACCCAGGTCTTCTGCAAGAACAGTCAGTGCTCTTAACTGCTGAGCAATCTCTCAAGCCCCACACTAACAGGTTTTTTTTTTCCTTGTAATTTTTTATTGATTTTTTTGTTTACCTTATGCAGAAAATCCCAAAAAAATCTTATTCATCTTTATATCCACAACCCAAATGGCACCCCTCCCTCAGCCTCCCCATACAGTCCATATGCTCTGTCATCCCTGGTTCTGTCCATTGTGTTGTCAGTGTCTAGCCGTTCCCCAGTGCAAGTCCATCTGATGAGTCTAGTCAGCCTATCTAGAGTCCCTTGTTTGAGGAAAATCAGCTGTCCCTCATCTAGCAGCAATCAGTTGCCAATGTTTTTTATAGAGCAAATGCATTGCTCTTCTAGCTATACATGTATTACCATTCATGACCACTAGAGGACAGCAAAACATTTAAACTAAATAGGACTTCTTTTTCCTAAATCTGGGTGAATTTTAATTTTTGTTCAGGAACTGGTGAACATTTCCCAGTTTTTGTTTGCATTGGTTGTCAATTCCTTTTGTTTATTATTTCGTATTTTGTATCATAGCTACTGATGTCACTATCTTTTACTTAATTTTATTTATTTTTTAATTATTTTAGAATTTCATATATTCTATTCTAATCGTATTCACCTCCCTCCCCCAACAACTCTCAAATCCAATACTCCTCCCTACACAAACAACTTTGTGTCCTCATTTTCTAACCCATCAAGTCTAATTTGTGCTGTCCATGTACCCTTTAGTATGGAACCATTCATTGGTGCTTGGTTGACCCACCTAGGGCCATATCCTTAAAGAAAACTGGCTCTACCTTTTCCAGAAACCATCAGTTGCCAATAACTCTTCAGCTAGGGGTGGGGTGGCATCTCAAGGAGTAGGTTATCTTAGTTGGTGGTAGGTGAAAAAGCTCTTTAAAATATAAGGATTGAGCTGGATGTGGTGACACATGCCTTTAGTTACAATACTTAGGGGGCAGAGGCAGGCAAATCTCTGAGTTCAAAGCCAGCCTGGTCTACATAGTGAATTCCAGGCCAGCTGGGGCTACAGGGAGACCCTGTCTCAAAAAGACCAAAAAATAAATAATAGATAAATAAATAAAAATAAATCATAAGAATTAAAACACAAGAAAGAATGAGTTGGGAGCTATTGAAATAGACAAGATGAAGTTTTAAATATGAACATCAATTAAAAGATGTAGTAACATGCATCAACTGTTCCATGAGATGCTATGAGGTAGAGAGATGACTCTGTGTTTAAGAGCACTAGCTGCTCTTGCAGAGCACCCAGGTTCAGCTCTAAGCACCCACTTGATATGTCTGTAACTCCAGTTCCAGGAAATCCATTGCCTTCTTCTGACCTCCATGGGCACTGCATTTATATACATGCAGGCAAAATGCACACATAAAATATAAATAATAAACAAATAAATAAAACAAAATAATTAAGAAAATGAGCTTCCATGTGGGCATTTCAATTTTTTTGTCATTACATTAAGTACAATAATAAATAAGTAAATAAATGAATGAAATTGTTGTAATATGTTTTGTTTAGCTTGACAAGCTTAATATATTACCATTTCTGCCTGAAGTCAGTATAAGTAAGGTATATTTGAATTTTTCTGTATAGAAAGTCTTCAAAGTCCATTGAGCATTTGACAAAAGCTTTTTTATCACTAAACCTAAAAAAATGATTTTTGCATATCATCCAAGGTTTTACATCACAAATCTGTCCACCATTCCCATTATCCTGAGCCTTCTGTCTATGCTTTCAATAATTTTTCAAAAAATCCTAACGTATCTATTTCATTTAGTACAACTAACTTCAATGTTGAACAAGCCATTTCAGCAAAACCAAAACTCAGTTCTAATCACTCTTACCAAAATACTATATCTTTCAATTATCCATCAGTGGTTCTATGAAACTAAATTAACCCGCCTGGTTTTAAATTCTATTCCCATCAGTCTCAAAACCCCCAAGGGCCTCAGCTAACGTCCTCTCTTCTCTGCTCAAAGTTCCTCCAAGTCTATTGGTGCTATAGTTTAGATATTTGATGTCTCTCTATGGGCCGTGTTTTCAAGGCTTCATCCCCAGGCTGTGGTGCAATTGGAACATGGTAGAACCGTGAGGACAGGGGGCCCAGTGTACCAAAGTTAGTTCACTGTGAGAAGGATCTCAAAGGACATGGCAACGTACCAGTCACTTCTCTCTCCTGCTCCCCAGTTCCTGTGAGGTGAGCATCTACTTCTGTCCCACACTTCAGCAGGATGCACTGCTTCACCAGAGACCTTAAAGCAATGAAGCCAGCTAAATGCGGACTGAACCTTCCAAACGTAGAAGCCAAAATATGCCTTTTGTCTTTTGAAGCTTCAAAGCATTTTGTTACAGTAATGTAAAGGTAGCTAATTCAGTTGGCATGTCATTGTTCCTCCCACCCCCCAAGTTTCTCTTTTGTAATATTCTGAGATTTATTGTAGGATGGTTGAGGTGTGGTTTGAGGGAAACAGCATCATTTCTTCCTTCAAGTAACATTGTTTTCAAGTTTTTGAAGTAATGGGAAGTGGTTGTTCTCTGCCAAACTGGGCAATGGGATCTCATACAAGGTTTCAGATTAACTGTCTTTCTTTCAGGACATTAACATTGAGATAAAAGACATGATGTGCAGAAATTGTGCAGTCAGTTCTCTTCCTAACTCTGCTGGTCTTATAGAAGGTGTTGGAGCAATTTCAATGTCGTGGGCATTACAGCTAAGCAAACGAACAGCCCTTTAGTGCTGCAACAGTGTCGTCGGACTGCATGTGCAATTGGAATCAAAAATGAACTAAATGGATCATTTTGTGGCATGGGGGAGGGGCAACTTTCATTCCATTCGAATCAACCTACCTCGCAATTATATTTATCATATTTCCACATCTATTGCTTCCAATACTTACCACTCTAATATATTTATTTTTACTTTATATCATCACTATTAGCCACAGATAAAAATAACAATTTAGTACTTATGCTTTCAATTTATCTTTCTACATATAATGCCATCTTAGGTAATTTAGGACCTGAGGTTGATGATATGTTTGCCTGGGAGACGCTCTACTCTAGTATTCAGAGTGTGAGGTAGTGCATAAGCATCTGCACTCCCTTGACCCGCTTAAAATTAGACCCTAGATATACTGACTCAGATTGTCTAGGGATGAGTCCAGTTATGGATGCTTTAAGGAGCTCTTAGGTGCTTCCAATGTTCCCTGAAACTGCATGAATGCTGTTTTATAGAAAGACACACTTTTAAGACAGCAGAGCTGAGAGAAAACTGAGGCTGGAAGGGAAGGCAAGTAAATACAAAGTTCCCAGAAAGCTCAGTCATCCTGTAAGATGCAAGCTTTAGAAAAGTCTACTTGTATTTTCTCATTGGTCAAAGTAGACCTTATGATTCCTTGCCTCTCCTATACACTTTCCCTGTGGTCACTGTGTAAAGCAGAGCCCTCATCCTACACTGTGATATTCCTTCAGAGGAAGAATCGAGCATATTTTCTGTTACTTTTCATGGCACATTCATTTTCCTCACTCGAACATTTTATTTTCAGTTTTGAAGGATTTGGGAATATTATCAAATAAAACAGAAGGACATTGATTATCAATGGACATGAATCTCTCTGTGCTTAAAAGACCAGAGAACCACTCTCCCACTGCTTTCCCCTTATAGCCACATGCTACGGTGACTCATTAAAGACTAATTACAAGCGTCAGCTCCCACTTGCATTTTTATCTGGAATCATTAAAATTTTTTTTAATTTTTTATGTGTATCAGTGTATTGCTTGCATGTAGGCAAGTGCACCCATGTTGTATAATGTTCTTGCATGTCAGAAGATGGCGTCAAGTTCCCCTGGAACTGAAGTTACAAATGATTGTTAGCCACCATGTGAGTGCTGGGAATCAAACCTAAGTCCTCTGCAAGAGCAGCCGGTGCTCTTAAGCACTGAGCCATCGCTCCATCCCCTTAAAAAAATGTTCCATAAGTCTCAGCTTTTCCTGTTGAAAGCTTTTTTTTCTGCATTCAAAATACCTGCAGGAGTTCGTGGAAAAGGGGACAAAAAATCCTCTCCAAGCTTTGTGTATTTTTATTGGGGAGCAAGGAATGATGAGGAACCAACCCGGAAGCAGAATACGCTCATTGCCCATGGCGTGGACCACAGATCATCCTTTGAAAGGATCCCTTATATGTTCCTTCCCTTCCTTTTCCACTGAACCATCCATGTAGAAATCCTGTCCATTTCTTGCCTCCTTTAGAAAGTGTCTTTCTACCCACACCTAGACCCAAAGACTCTCCATTCCTCTTCCTGCTCTTGTATCCCATTTCCTGCTGGGCACAAATTTTGAAGAACTGTTATTTCCTACAGTGAAAAAAACAATCAAGATACTTTACCTTGTTTTTTTAACTTCATCTTAGTGCATGTCATCTTTTTAAAATTTATTTTCATTTTTGCGTATGAGTGTATTGCCTGCATGTAAGTGTGCCCCATGTTGTGCAGTACCAGCAGAAGTCAGAAGGGGCCATTGAATTCCCCTGGATCTGTACTTAAAGAACATTCTTAGCCACAACATGGGTGCTGGGATTTGAACCTGGGTCATCTGCAAGAGCGATCAGCACTCTTAAGCACTGAGCCATCTCTCCATTCCCCACTCATGTCATCTTATCTCTTTCAAGTTCTTCATGGCTAGTCAGCACATTAACTCCTCAGGTTCCTTTCAAACTTGGGTTATTAATACATTCACAGTATGAGTCCCAAGGATAAGAGTAGATGATTTCACTATTAAAACACTTAAAGTAAGCTCATAAAAGCAGAGGAAGAAAAGGTAAAACCTGAAGAAAGCTATACGCCTGAGGAAAACCTTCAGTGCTCAGACAGCTGGAGCAGAATCAATGCTTTGGATTGAGTGGATTTTGTGTCTTGCCCCATGGTGTGTGTTAAAGCCTGATCATCCCGCAGTGGTACTGCAGTTAGGTGCTGAGCAGCTTTAAGGGATGGGCCTTATGAGATGCCTTTGGTTCTGCACAGCTGAGACTGACTGTGGGTTCTAGGCTTTCCTTTATTCCTTTTCCTGGCTCATGATGGACTCTGCTCTGCCACTTGCTCACACCATACTCTGCCATCCTTTCTAAAGTCCAAAGCAAGAAGAGCATCTGATCTTGAACTAAAACTTCCAGAAATATGAACAAAAGAAATCTTTTCTCTTTATAAACTAATTATCTCAAGAATTCATTACACCAGGAAAAGCTGACTAACAGAGAAATAAATTAATGGTCAGTTGTGTCAGGACTACTTTAGCAAGCCCAGATATTTGTGGTTGTTTGTGAACATGGCGGGGGGGGGGTGCAGTATGGCAGTGTTTAGCATTTTGAATATGCTCATTTCCACCATTTTTTTTCTTTTTAAGTGACAAATAAAATACTACTTTAGTCCATCTGGTGTCTGTACAGAATCAACTTCAAATGCTAATCAAGCTCAATTCAACCTGGACCATTAATTCAGATGGGATTACTGCCTAAATCATAGTTTTAGGATGATAATGAAAATGGGTCTTTTCCAGTGTTGTAAGTGGACCAAATTTTCAAAAATATTACTGAGTCATTTAAATAAAATGTTTTTGCTGGTGAGCATATGGTTTTATTTACAATTACTCTTTCATCCCTAAATAATTATATTCAATATTCATTTTGAAGTTGGTATAAAGCCATGACAAGAGGCCTAAGTATTTGGCAGCACAAAGCTACACAATTTATCAATATTTGGTAAAGCAGAAACAGCATTTCTAAAGACCAGATGGTCTTCGCACTTGAAATTTTAAGTAATGGATATCATCTATGTATGAGTTATAGAGTGAGAAATTTGAATATAAGCAATTCCTTAAGAATATAGCAGGAGAGTGATTTTTTTTTCTATTTTCCCTTCTGGTCCTGAATCACAAGTACTGGGTAAATTTTAGTGTTTTTCTGTAATGGCACAATAAAATATATCATAACAATTACTATAATAATGTGGATGATAAAGTAGTAATAGACGTTAAAATTTTGAGCTCCCTGTTTCACAGATTATGAATTTGAGGTTCAGAAAATGTACATGACTGAAATGCCGAACTACAGATCTGTTGACTCCAAGTAAATGGGCTTCCTCTTTACAAATAATAATACTGATTAAAATATTATTGCTACTAAGCATTGACAACTGGTTATGAAACCAAAGACATATATACCCAAAGATCCACATACTATTGCATACTATTTTGGCAAACAAATAAATAAATAAGACCTAAAGGAAGATAGAAAAGAGACATGATTTTATCAAGAGAAAGGGCATGGTGATGTGCACTTTTTGGTTAAGTCACCCACACTGTGGACCAAATTCTCTGAGAGCCATACGAAGCTGTCAGAAGCAATACTAACCATCTGCCTTGAGGTCAGAGCCAAGAATAATGCTGCCAGTACTATGGACTCTTCTCATAAAAACATAAGCAAATTTTGTGTGCTTTACTTTTTCACATATCCAAAACTGTATAAATCTTTACCTCGTTATGATACCACTCTGCAGAGGATATAAAAACTCAAGCCAATCTTTCCTGGTTAAGTCCAGTGGTGTACCTTGATTTCCCCAGCCTCATTCACCCTCCCAACTCCCCTCACAGCCTGGGTACTGGCCCATTTCTTGTCTTGGAATTGTAGACTCCTGAACTGACCTCTAGGCTCAGAATCCCCACTGCTTCCTGATCCTTTGTATCCAGACCAACTCAACCCCTCCCTGCAGTTCCCATGAGCCCTCTGGGCCTGGTTACCCTCACCTCCCTTTGCTTCCCTGGGCTGCACAGCCTCAGGTGTCCGGGTGCCAGCAACTTTCCTGCGTAAGTCCAGGGGCACCCACCCTGTCTTGATTCCCCTAGCCTCATTCACCCTCCCAGCTCTCCTCCTAGACTGGTTACAGGCCCATTTCTTGTCTTGGCACCCAGACATAGGAACTAACCTCTCAGCCGAGAATCATCACTGCTTCCCAATCCTTTGCATTCAGACTAACCCAGTTCCTCCCTGCAGTCCCCAGGTGCCCTCTGGGCCCGGTCCAACCCTCACCTACCTTTGCTTCCCTGGGCAGCTCAGCCACCAGCTTCCTGGTGCCAGCATCTTTCCTGTGTGGGTCCCCCAGCCTCATTCACACTCCCAGCTCCCTTCCTAGCCTGGGCACTGGCTTACTTCTTGTCTTGGCACCCCAGACCCCTGGACTGACATCCTGGCCCAGAATCTCCACTACTTCCTGACCATTTGCATCCAGACCAACCCAATTCCTCCTTGTAGTCAGCATGAACCCTCTGGGCTTCTTCCCAACCCCACCTCCCTTTGCATTTCTCCCTTTGCACCAGCTTCCTGAGACCAGCATCTTTCCTGAGCCCTGCAACCAAGCCAGCCCAGCCCCAAATTCCTGAGAGCACCATCTTTCATGAAGGGATCCAGACCTTAGAAGAAAGTCTGAGAGTACCTGCTCCTCATCTGACTTGGGTCTCTGAGGGAACTCTGAAAGATGAAAGCAATTTGGCCACTCCAATATAAAATCCAAAGAGAGAACCTGAAGTCTAGACCAACCAGATTTTCATGCTCAACAAGTAAACCACGAAGGCATACAAAGTTTACAAAAAGAAGCAAACCTAAACTCAACAAAGGAAGGCTTGAGTCTCACACAAGAATCAGAAACTACTAAAGAAATTCATATGTCAAAGTCACAGAGGAAAAAAATAATAGCAAGGGCAAGAATTAACAGGTGGGACCTCATTAAACTAAAAAGCTTCTGTACATCAAAGGAGACAACCAAGGAATCAAACAGAAAACCCACAGAATGGGAGAAAATCTTCACCA
>NW_008360329.1:1479217-1479628 GCF_000622305.1 Nannospalax galili
ATCCATGTTTGTTGCTGCTCTTTTCACAATAGCTAAGAGATGGAAGCCACCTAGGTGTCCCTCAATTGATGAGTGGTTAATGAAAATGTGGTTCATATATACGATGGAGTTTTACTCAGCAGTAAAGAAAGATGAAATCATGAAATTTGCAGGTAAATGGATGGAACTAGAAACTGTTATACTAAGTGAGTTAACACAATCTCAGGGAAAAAATCAACATATGTTCTCCCTCATATGTGGATTCTAGGATCAGACTCTGATAAGTATGTATGCAAACAGACATAACTCCAGGAACCAGGACAAGGGTAAGGAAACAGTGAGGTAATGGAAAAGAAATAACCTGAAGGAGAAGAATAGTAGGTAACAGGCCTTAATAAGGGAGATATGGATAAAAAATGGGTTAATCTAAGG